>NC_133899.1:85533370-85735870 GCF_964199755.1 Larus michahellis | reverse complement strand
AGAACAGATATTCATATAAAAGGATTCACTTACAGTTTGGCTTACTTTTTATCTGATATTATTATTGGTGTGCACATATCTTAAATTGATTGCTTTATGATGTTGAGTAAATTCGTTGTAGTCAGGTATTGAGATTGGTTGCAGACTGTGGAAGCGACAGTGAAGGATGAAAAACATATTTTTTGTAATTATAGCAAGCCAAACCATTTCATGTTCTTCCACTGCATATTTTGAAGTGAAAACTTCTTTGTTTCCTATGTCTCTTGTCAAAAATACGAAGCTTTAATATGCCAGTGCCATCTGTTCAAATGGTAAAAAACATTTAGATAATTTTTTTTCCTTTAGAGCCTCATCTTTTTCCAGTGCTGTGGTTGTTCCCCCTGGCAAGTTCCAGCTACATTCAACATATTCAAATAAGACCGTCTGATAAGGTTGCCCGGTCTTTTAGTTTTTTTACTTATTTACAGGAAGAAATGTTTGAATGGTATTTAGAAGAAATAATTATACAGGGAGTACAAAATATATTTCTTGCCGATATTTCTTCCCTCCCTCCAACCTGTTTTCATGCCATGGGTCAGGACTTAACAGCTCTCAAGAGTGTCTGGCTGAATAGCAGCAGGCTTCTAAATCTCAAATCAAGTGCTCTTCAAAGCACCTTACTTCTCTTGAGATAAAAACTTGAGGCAGGTTTTTCTATCTGGCCTATTCATTAAGCATAGTCTACTGAATTGTTGACATTTCTAAACACTAAAGGGATTTTAAAGATCTTATTGCTCTAAAGAGACTTACTTGTAGTAGGGAATAAAGCATTGAAATGAAAAAAATACTGACACATGAAAAGTACAAAACTAAATAACTGCTAGAAACAGCTGTAAAGCAAACAACTATAATTTGGCATATAGTTTCTGTACAAAACACATTTTTGATGTAGGAATCAGCTCAAACGTTCAGTCCTCCCCCCCAGCTTCCAGATAAATAGTAATGTTTATTTTAATCTCAGTTACTCACAGAAGTCTTGCGTTTACTGTGATACCAGTTTCTGTCATTTATATTTAATATATTTGTTTCAGTTTACACTGAGTCCTACTGTCTTAGAGTCATTTAAAAAGGAATTAGCATGACCTGTCTTTTAACCTTTCCCCAGAAACTTCTTATTCCTTGCTTAAACTTCCTTTAAAGCATGAGTTTGCCAAAGGGTAGCCAACATGACCACTTGATCACCAGTGCCATTTTTATATTTTTTTGTATAAGCAATATCACTCACTAAGTAAAAATATGCCACAGGCTGATCCAATATTACGGATATTAAATTACGCTTCAGTGATTTCTGAAGTCTAACATTATTTGGTAATAATACTACAAAAGGCTTTGTTAGCTGGAGTTTTAAACTGTAGTCCTCATGAGTCATGGGGGATTAGTACTGCAAATAAGAGGTATTAAAATATGAATTGTGTCCACATCTTCTGGGAGTTACAGGAACTGAACATGCTTCCTATATATCACTGCCAGTTTTTAGGGTGAGAAGAAAATGATAGCAGAAATATATATTATTTTTTTTTCTTTTCTGGCCTGGTTTTTGCCTTACGTGGAGCTTCTGACAGCAGCATTTACCATGGCAGAGCTGAAGTTTCTAGCTTGTGAAAAGCTGCAAATGTAAACAAACTGGTCCTCTGTTTAGCAGCCTTGTTTGTAGATGTGCAAAATTTTGTAAACCAGCAATACATTTATCTATCTAAATGATACTTGCTTTTAAAACAGAGATTAGTAATAATAGTTTGCACTTACATAGCACTTTTTCATTTCTCTAGCACTGTTTTAAAGTGACTGAATGATTTGTGTTTCTCCACGCATAATAATCCTGCCAGGCTGACTCAGAAAATACCTGTAGCAAAGAAGAACTTGCCCATGCATGAAAAGCAAAATAAAAAAAAAAATTTAAAAAAAAAAGATTAAAAGCTCTAGAAAATTAGTCTGCTTCAAAAAGCTATTAAATTGTTCCTATCCCTGAAGCTTTACAAATGTGCTAATTGTTGTGTTCTGGTCATGTAATATGTTTCTGCAGGAAGTTCAGGCACTTTCCTGTTGCCGAAGCCCGTGTGCCGCCTGGGGGAGGGACTGGCCTGGCCAGCCCTGTAACCCCGGGTAATGAATCTTCCCTTCGGGCAGCGCGTGCTTCAGGTCTGAACGCCCAGAAATGCTTCACAGATGTGCTGGGCTGCCTAGCAATGGAAATTTTCTAATTCTAGCTGACCTAAAAAAAGTAAATAGACTACTGAACATAGGGCTACTCCCAGTAGAAAACAATACCCCATCCCCCCTCCAGCTAGCATCTACATTTTGCCCCCCTGCATGCTCCTTCTTCATAACCAGCAACTTGCCAAACCTGTGACACTGGTCTCTTGAAACAGAGGCATTCAGGGACATATTGTATGGGTGGTTTGCACTGTGTAGTCGAATGTAAAACAATACAGCTCACGGTGTCTCGGTGCTTTCCAGAGCAATGCTGCGCGCCTTGGAGAGATGCCGTAGGTAGACACATTGGCGGTTATCAGTAACCCTTACGCAGTCCTGAGTAATGCATGCGTTTGCATCTATCCTTACACATTGTGTTTGCGTTTGTACACACAACTTCTGCAACTGGTGCGTAGGAGGAAATCAGCATTGTCGATGTATACAAAATCTAGAAAAACCACCGAGGCAGCAGTGGGGCAGCCCACGGCCGGGCTGGTCCAGAGTCTCAGAGCAGTTCACGTTGTCTCCTGTTCTTCTTTGGAAAGCACTTCATTAAACTCTAAATTTTATAGGATCTATGGAGACTAGATACTGGCAATAATGGAAGTCGGAGGCAATGTGTATTTTAGCAGTAGCTGGCAGAACTGTTCAGAAGTCTGTTTGCATTTCTGTTGTCTCTGTTTTTTTGAGTTGGCAAATCAGGCATTGAAATGCACTTGTAACGGAGACTTGCCGGTGCGAGTTACCTGTCTTGGAGCATAACCTTTCTGTGAAGTGTTGAAATCTATCTGGACAATTTTATCAAGAGGCAGAATACATTTTATCAGTTATTTGTGTTGTTGCACTTTAATAAATAGTGGTTTTAAAATGGGTGTATTAATGAGTTTTCTGAAATGTAACAAAAGATTTAAACTGAGACAGAAGGTTGATAGTGAACTTTAACAGATAGCTTTGGATGCGAATGCAAATATTTGGTTAGTTTTCCAACTTCGCTGAAATTTTAGAGGGTGACAGTGACATTGCAATATGTTGGAGCTCCTAGAACAGATGCTCTGAATGCTGTTTCTCCCTCCTCCTCACTTACATAGCTTTTGTTTGTACACAACGTCTTGAACGCTTCTCAAGCTTCCCAGTAGAGAGACCCAAGTTGTTGTAGAGCAGCGTGGGCATCGCCAGCAACTCTGGAACGTTTCCAGCGAGCCATCTGTGGTTTGATAGGAAATCCGTACGTTGTGGCATGTTGCAATGTCATTCAAAGAAAGAGGAGATAGTGGAGGCTCTGACTCAGTGAGAAGCTTCATACAGTTGTAGGACTGAATTCCTCTCCTTGACCTTTTACACTCCAAGTTAAGCATTTAGTTTAAGCTAGTCATCCAGGTTTCTTGAATAATCAGGAGAGATGGGCAAGCACTTGCAAGGATGATTCATCTCATCCTGAGTATATAATACAGGTTAGATTGAATGGCTGACTTGTAGACAGCTGCAATAAGGTTGAATGAACCCGTCAGGGAAGAGAATGTGACATAAACATTAGCATCCATCCGGACTATCCTGAGAGCCCTAGAATTACTCACGCTTGCATCACGGGTCCCACGCTCCTTTTACGTAAGCCCAGGGAGGAGAAATTCAGTAAAAAGAACAGATCTACAAGAGAAATGTTAGTCTGCTTCCTTTGGACATAGATCATACCATCAGAGTCATGAACTACTGTCTGAATTTAGAACAGAATTTCCTTTCAGCTTTTAGACAACATATTCCAATCTCTACTATAATGCGCCTAGATAATCTATCTCCTCCTGTCCTCCATCTTTCCCTTTCTTCACTCCATCTTCTCTTCAGCCCCTTGTCACTTAACTTCTTCCCTGTTCTCTTCCACTTGCCTTCCTATGCAGGGTACTCTTTCTCGTAGAGCATTTTTTCAGTTAGAAGGGAAAAAAAGCTTTGACATTAATGGCATTAATACAGTATTTAGATATCATGACGTTTTTCATTCTTCCTGGATATTTTATCTTTCACTTCTTCCTTTTCACCTACTTTGTGTATTCAGACTGTAAACTCTTCAGGACAGAGACATTCTTTAGATACGTGCTTGACAAGAGCTGGATCACTAAGTATTACAATAGTATGCTATGTAAATATTTGGCTCTTGTAAGATTACCATGTATTTCTCTGAATTTTGGATCAGATGAGCATTTGTAACATCCGTAGTCCCTGGATAGTCTATAACCATGATGGTTATAGATATATATGATTAATCCACCCCCCCTTATGACATGGGGAGCTTCTTCATTATGCAGAGACTATAGTTATAATATGAAGTGGTTCTGTTACTTGTATGTGTGATTTTAGAGCACTCTGTGGTGCCAAATGTTTGTCATTCTCAAGCATCAGAGAAGATAAATCTTCCTGATATTTTTATCTTTCCATTGTGTGCCTTCACATGTAGCAAATCGTCTGTAATGCACCTTGGAGTTTTTCTTTGGAATGAAAGAGTTTGTTCAGACAATTGTCTGTTGTTTCCTTTCCTGTTGCTGAAAAGTGGTGACTAATGCTGGACATGCAAACACCCACCTGTCTCGACTCACGTGTTACTGGAACTTCTTCAGCCATCTGAAATCCCCTAGGGATTCAGTTTACACAAACATGTACAGAATAGAATTCCATTGGTACAAATGGTCTCTGAAAGATTTTCGCATTGCAACAGCCAGTGTTTAAGCAAACTGAGTTTTAAATTCAGGCTCAGGAATTCAGATTTTAAGTACTTTGTGTAGTTTTCTGGTCAGAGAACACAAGCAGTACCATGCAGCACATCCAAACGAATCGGCGTAGTTTGAGTTGAATTCTCCTGGATATTATCATATCACTTCTGTAAAGCAGATACTCTGGAAAGCTGCACTGAAGAGGCGCATATTAAGATTCCACATTCTGAAACGTAAAACAGCTTTTACAGAATGTGTCACAAAAGGAAGTGGGTTTATTAATGGTTCTTAATTTTGCCAGGTGTCTTTAAAGCCACCATTTAAATAATCTCTTTGTAGTATTGGGAACCCACAACAAAACATCGCTGTCCTGCCGATGAGGTGAAAATGAGAATTATCCTGGTTTTATTTTACACTCCGTAAGTGATGGAAAATATGTGTTTTATAATTGTGTTCAAGTATTTTAAGTAGTATAAGCTATATATAAAAAATTATTTTCACATTAGCAATGTGTCCTTTAGCAGACAGACAGGGATATGTAGGTAGAAGTATATTTATCAGCTATTCTTAGTGGAAACCTTCTCTCAACGCCTGATGTTAACAATAATTAATTTTGACGGCTCAGATTATGCTTCAACTTCAATAAAAGAAATAGGAAATGCATATGGTAGATGTGCTTATTTTAACATGGGTTGATATAGTTGTGATTAGTTTTAAGTCAATCACCAGTTACCTGAAAAGTAGAAATGCTCTTTTTAAAAGTCAAGTCTTTTGTCTTTATAATCAGTTTAGAAAATGCATCCATTGCTGTGATTTAAAAATGGTAATGTAACATCTGTGAATATAGCAGAACAAGAAGAAACTGAGTTTATGTCCATTATACAGAAAAATAGTTACCGACTTGTTTGTCTCCTGAATTTGTTAAAATACTGAGAAAACCGTAACATGAACAGGAATGTCAGAGATTCATAGTAAACAAGTTTAAAAATAGTTTGCCTAAGACCTAAATGCGGTTATGGGAGGATAGTTTGGCACCATTCTCTCCACGAGATAAACATTACAGATTGTGAGACACTAGTCGTAACCAAATTTCAGGACTATCATATGATTTCTGCCTGACAAGCTTCTCTGCTGGTTGGCATGACTTTTCTAGTCCTTGCTGTGAGAGCTTATAATGTCTTTGGTGGTGAAGGGCTTACTGTTTTGCCATTGAGAAGTGAACTTACATTAACTCAGAAGTATTTTTAGATTTTGTGGCATTAATAAGAATTTTATATCTTTTCATAGTGGTATTGTCAGATTTGTGTGTGAGTTGTTACAAAGTTATGTCAGTATAAGTGATATGTCACTCCAGTAGATTACATGTCATATAAAATATAATTCATTTCCTCATAATACACATATCTAGTGTCTCTCAGTTGGCAAACTTGGCAAGGGAAGAGGCCAAAACTTACAGTCACCTCAGTGTCAAATATTTGAACAAACTGTTCTCTCTAGAAGAAATTTAGTTGCATACCTACATATCTTTGTGTTTTTATTAAGCCCAAAGATAGTAATTTGGTTTTGCCAAGAAGAACAGTTAGTTACTGATTAATTGATGTTCGTTGATGATGACCTGTTAAGAAAGCAGTAAAATCATTGACTGGCAAGACTAAGATGCTCCTGAAATGTGTCTCTCTCAAGGAGTTTGTAACCATTTGGCAGCTACCTCAGTTAGTTAGAAATGCAAGATGCGGCCTGTGTGGACATCAGGTAAACCTGTTCATTCGGGACCTCTTTCACTACATAGAGAGACCTATTGCAATGGCCTTGATGCTGTGTCTCAGGGCACCGCAGAGAATCAGTGCCACGTGTTGTGATACCTGAAAAAATGCTGGAGTCTTTTCCTAGGTACTATGTTAATAGAGATAATTACCAGCAATTATAAACGAGGTAATAATAAAAAGACGTAAAAGGGAAAACATAATGCAAGGGGTGCATTATGGGCATCATAAGCAGAAGAGCAAACAGTAACAGGAACTCAGACTCTACACCATGGACTGTCTTGTGTGGGCTTTACGGAATGGTGAGAGTTCTGCTTCAAAGAGGAATAAGTAGAATATAAAGCTCCCCAAGTAGGAGTCTGCATCTTTCATTTTCCCAGCATTCCTAAAATTCTTCTCCCCACCCCCCTCTTCCCCCTAAACCAAATCCCTTCGGCTTTGGTGACTTCAGTCTTCATGGAGTTGTAGCAAATGGAACTAGAAGGGATGTAGAGAGGTCATTAACCCATCTCCCTGCCCCAAGGCAGGGCTGCAGCCATAGTAAACTAATAAGCAATTTTTTTTTTGGTCAAAGATTCAGATACATAGAATTGTAAAGATGGGTTTTTTAAGTTTAATTTTGGGAAGTTTGGGCTCAGCTGTTAAAGCTTCCTGTAAGTGTTAGGAGAGTCACAAGGTGAACTTCAGTGGAATTACCCTAATATATATCAAAATAAGAACAAACTACCAGCTCTTTTTTATATGAGATTCAAGGATTTTTGCATCACTCATGTTATTATGTATTTGTTTGCTACAGTATTACACTTACAATAGCTACCAAAATATAATGATTTTGCAATAAGAAGAACTACTTTGGGTTTAGATTTTTGCCAATATATGTATATCGACTTATCGTATTGTTGCTAAGCATTTTTATATTTTTTGTTGCTTAAAGCATTTTTCAGAATATGTGGGTTTAGTAGCTCTCAATTAATTTTATGATTTTGCTGTATCTTGAGTGTCTTCCACCCCAATTATTTCTGAGTATTTTAGACAGCATAAAAACAACCTGTACAGATACACATTTCCTCAAATCTGAAAAGTACTTTTATGGACTGATTATTGTTTATACCTTGTAGGTATAATACTGGATTTCATGAGTTGCCTCCACAATGCAGTGCCAGTAGATTCCTCAGAAGAATATGTGTAGCTTATGTGTATCGTTGAATAGTAATCAGTTCTTTAACATTACTCTAGTATCTAGCTCTTTGTTTAACCTTTCATTGGTTCCTTAGGTTCAGTCATGTCATTTTTACTTTATTTTCAACCCCTTTTACAGTCAGTTAAAGCCTGCATACTGTTGCTATGCATTTTGTAGCTGAGGTATGATCAACATCGGGAGAGGCTGTTAGGAAAACTGCTGGTCAATCCTCTTAATACTGAAGAGAGGAAGAGTCTTATATTGGAAAGTCTGTTTTTTATAATAAATCTGTAAAAAAATCCCCTTGATACAGTAAGCTACACTGGCAAAAGCACTTGCTAGTATTTTTGTCTACTAGGGATTTTGTTGGTTTAAAAAAATAAGTTACACCCCAACCAAATGTACCAACCCACTGGAAATTCAAGAGTAGCCATTACTTGTATCTTTACATCCCAGTCTTACGAGGCAGACCAGTGTCAGAAAACCATCAGTGCTGTATGTGGTCCTCAGTGCTGGGACTGGATGAACTGATTGCTCGCTGTCCCTTCTGGCCTGTCGTTTTACATGTTCTTAGCTTCCACTTCTACTTTTTTTTTCCCGTTGAGAACAAATAAAGTAATTAGAAGTTTTCTTCGGGCAGAGGGAGGAGCAGAGGCAAAGTATGTAATAACTTTTGTCTGAACTGTTTTCCTTTCGTAATGCATGCCCTGGAGCTGTGTGCTTAGCTGGGTTCAGTGTAATTGTTCCTATCACCACAAAGCCTTCGGGACCTGCCCCAAACAGAGCCGGCGGGAAGCACCGGCGCTCGCGTCATCCCCCTTCCCGAGCAATGCCTTGTACAGTAATAGCCTTTCTCCATAGCCAGGAATTTCTTCATCCAGTGAATGAAGCTTAGAGTCTGACTCCGAAGATCCTAAGTTTAAACCTTCCTGACAGCCTGCATGGGTGAAAATAATGTGTGATCATGTAATTAAACACACTATAATAATGAAGATAGACAATTATTTTTGCACAGAGGAAGTTTACTCCAGCATTCCCTAGTTTTTACACTGACAGACTTTACCTTTCTTTGATACAGGCTTTAAGAAATTATCACAAGGAGAGCGATTACGGGATCCTATTTTCACTTGCATATTTACTTTTGCCAGACTGTGACCATTTTGCCTTAAAATATTGTTGCCCTGCCAGCTTGTTGTAGGCTACAGGAAGTTTTGTGTTTATCCACATACTGGGATGTTTTAGTGAAAACTTTCAATTATTTAAAAGAATAAATGAAAATACACAATTTTACGCCTTTGCATTTATGCCAGGGCTGCCTTTTTGCTGTCCTGTGAAAATGCACCTGTTTGTCCCCGCCGCACTCCGTACGGTGGAGTCAGCTTGACCCTTTTCCAGGGATGTACCTGCTTTTGGGACTGGGAGATGAGCCGGTGCCTGTCCTGCAGTCTGGGCAGGGGACACCAGGAGAGAGGAGAGGGGCAGGGGCAGGAAGCAGGGATGGAAAGCACTGTCAGCAGGAGAAAGAAGGACAGATCAAGAGCAAGAGGTGGGGAAGAGGAGGAGGAGAGGACAAAACAGGGGATGAGGAAGACAAAAAAGACGACTGAGGGGGGATCTTGTCAATGCTTGTAAATACTTAAAGGGTGGGTGTCAGGAGGATGGGGCCAGGCTCTTCTCAGTGGTGCCTGGGGACAGGACAAGAGGTAATGGGCACAAACTTGAGCATAGGAAGTTCCATCTCAACATGAGGAGGAACTTCTTTACCCTGAGGGTGGCAGAGCCCTGGCACAGGCTGCCCAGAGAGGTGTTGGAGTCTCCGTCTCTGGAGACATTCCAAACCCGCCTGGACGCGTTCCTGTGCAGCCTGCTCTGGGTGACCCTGCTCTGGCAGGGGGTTGGACTAGATGATCTCCAGAGGTCCCTTCCAACCCCTACTGTTGTGTGATTCTGTGATTCTGTGGAGGGCATGAGGCAAGGAAGGGTGTCCTGGTGCTGAATTTGGATTTAGGTATTAGGAAAGGGAGGAGGGAATGGGATATGGGCAGAAATGGGCAAGAGAAACCCAGGACTGGCAGGAGCAGGAATGAAGAGCTTCGAAGCAGAAAGCTGAGACTGTCCGGGGAGTGCAGGTAATGCCCCAGAGAAGGGGCATTTTTGTCATGAAGACCAGCTGCAGGATGGGAAGCCTGGGTACTGAGGATTGGGATTGCCAGTGTGAGCGAAACAAGCCTGATTCTTATCAGACTGATAAGAGAAAGAGAGATTGAAAGGGATGGAGGTCACAGCCTCAGAAATAGCAGAGAAGTCTGTTCACCAGAAAACATTTTGTCCTAAACCGGGACTTTCAATGTGATTGTTTCTCTGTGGTCAGCAAATATCTGTGAAAATGTCTGATCGTTCTGTAATGCTGGTGTTCAGAAAGGATCACAGCCTATTCATGCTATCACTTACTGCCTCAGTTCAAGTCACCGCAACGTCCCTATTGGTGCCAAAAATAAAGGCCTGCTGTTTAACCTGTGGGCGTCTGTATAATGCTATGCAATGAATTTCCAGTTTGTTTGTGGTTTACCATTTCGAATATTGTTTAATGGTGTTAAAATATTTAATAGGATTAATATTTGCAGCCCTGTTTATAATTTTAAGGTGCGTGCAGAAAATGCCTATTCAGGCTTTATTCAGAGGTAGTGTGTGTGTGCTATGAGTCAGAGACTAATGGCAGGATAATATTCAGTTGTTTTCAGAGGACCCTAGCATTGTTTATTGTTCAGAATACATCTGAACTGAGGATGAATGTGGCATACGCAGTGAAATACCCGTCCTGGAGAACCAGCAATTTGTTATAATGTTTGAAAATTGGGATTGTAGAGAGAGCAGGGATTGCAGGAGGGATGGTCTTGTAATTAAGACGATTGAAGGATATCGTGGAAGGTATGATGTGTCTCTGCCTGTACCGCTGAGCTTCTGCGTGATCGTGTCGCTTCAACCTAGCATTTTTATTTCTGTTCTCGTATTTTGTGCCTCTCGCTTTCTGAGTGCCTGACTTGGGGTTCTTGAAGAAATACTAAGCACTCACAGCCACAAGTGAAGTTAGCATTTGATCATGCGAAATGCTGTACAATGCTAAACATGCTGGAAAAGCAAGTCCTAGATGCCTCAGATTGTTTCTGAAATCAGTTGATACCTTTTGCTATGTGTTTTATGTGCCTCAATTCCCTGTCCCTAAAATGGAGGTAACTTTGCTGCCTTATCTCATGAGAATATTAGGAAAATAACACAGTTGGTATTTGTGAAGCATTCAAGTGCTATATACTGACGTGTGCTATTGAAAAGCCATTCTGTCTTCAGAACAAGGTTTGAATAGCGTACAATAAATACGCCAGGAAAGTTCAGAGTAAACAGTGACAAGAAAACAAAATACTGAATAGCCAGTCCCTAAATGAGCAGTGTGCATCCTCATCACTGAATAAGATGGGGGAAGAAGAGTATATGTGTGTGTATCCGTAAAAGTCTAATTCAGTCCAATTGAGATCCAGTCTGAGGATCTTTAATTTTTACTTTTCCCGTCTGAGTCTCTGCAAATTTATAAATATTCTTCTATTTATTTTCTGTTTATAATATACATTAGCAAACAAACATAGCGTTGACTGAGAGGCTGTGTAAATATCAAAAGATTTTTTTTCCTTTTGACCACACTTTTAAGTCCAGGCCAGTGCGGCAGGGTTGACAGTTGTTCCCCATTTGTGATACTGGTCAGTTCCTGCATAACATGAGTTTGCCGAGTCTCGGTTCTGTTTGCTGTTTGTCACCTTGCTCTGAATCCATTTGGCAGACTTGGCAAAGCGGTCAGTAGTTGCAGGAGGAAGACAGCGGCCCTACGTTTTCCCTAGAGGAAGCCGCCTTTCCCACTCCCCGGTGAGGGCAGAGAGATGCTAGCGGTGAGTGGGAGAAGGTTGGATTTGTTTGCTTGTCTCTCCACCTCCCACATACCAGATACCCTGTACCCTACTAGCAGAGTACTGTACTTTGGACAGAAAATGTGACTGAAAGATCTGCCAATTGCTCCCCTGCACTTCCTGGCTTTTCGTTGTCCTTTGTTTTCCAGTGGTTACGGCCCCCCTCATACAATCCAGGGTGGACATCCAAGCAAACGTTTTTCTCAGCAGACAAACAAAATAGGCAGGTGCCCTCATTTATATTGTGTTGATGTAGAAATGAGGCATCATGGACCACAGTTCACATCCACAGCCAGGCTTCACCTTCTTGGGAATAAGGGAAGAACTGTAAGTGAAGAATACTGTACCACAGCACTGATTTTAATACGGTGAAATGTAAGAGCTGCATAGTTACTAAATGGTATATATGGAGGGTGGGTTTTGATACCTAAATTGTGTTTCATAGGCAAAGTGCTACAAATAAATACACGCATTTCCCCTATTTCAACACTGAGGTATGTCACAACACCCTGGGCACGGGCTTTCCTAATCCACATGCGTTACTTTATGCATTTCCTTCCCTTGGAGAAGACAGCAGCCCAACACACATTCTTCTCCCTGCGCTGCCCACAACCGGGAGTGGCCGGTGGTAGGAAGCCCTTGGAGCACCTCTCAGCCTATGCCTGATTGCACAATCTCAAAGCCAGCAATGAACTGAACAGTCAGCCTGCTGTAAATACAGATAGTTCTTATGCTTTTGAACTGAATTCTCACCCTACGAAAGCTGCAAAGGTATTGAATAAAAGGCAACTGTATTTACGTGTTATGATAAAAGCAAAAACATAGCAAAAGCAGAGAATAAGGATAGTCCACACAGCCTCCTAACAGAGTTTTGCAGCCATTACTGTTATCCTCTTCCCTTCAGAAGTGTGTGCATTTTAAAAGAAGAGCCACACAGTTTAGCCTTTACCTACTAAATCTTTCAAGAAATATGCTCCTTTCATGATACCAGTTTCATAAATTATTGCACTGTGTAGAAGATGCTCAACTGTCTCATCTGACCGGCTTTCAGTACCTCACCGTGTCCAAAAGCGAGCCAGTAATTAACCAAGTAAAGCCTCAGTTTTACATTAATTCTCACCTTACTTTACAAAAGCTAAATGGTAATGTCACGTCTTTTATATCTCTCCAGTATAAAAGGTCCTCAGAGGCAGAGTTGAAATATTTTTGTCATAGTTGAAAAATAAGGTTTATTATGCAAGGTCTGTGTGCTTGTGGACAACCGTGTAACCTGTGTCTCAGTTTCCTCGTCTGTAAAATGGATGTAATGTTCCTACAACTCACAAGGGATGATGGCAAGGATTGATTAGCATATATGATTGCCTTATACAAATGCAACTGCTATCACTGCTTGGTTTTATTAAAAAATGACAGCAGAATATGAAGAAGAAACACTCTAACAGAATAATGCTGCAACTAGGGTGAGCCCTCTCCATCTGCTGACCATCACATCCTTTATTTTCAGACTCTGCCACAAAGTATGTGCATTTGTAATAAAACTATACTTCTATTGTAATGCCATGGAAATCAAAGGAGTTGATGTAGGGGCTAACATACAGGCAAAACATTTGTTTTTAAAGGAAACGTGCCCACAGATACACTGAAATTCCCTGAGCAAAATTGCATTTTGTTTAGAAAATTTTCATGAGGAAAAATCTATTCCAATTTACAGAATCCAATATATTGAAAGCATACAAAACTGTTTCCAGGTCAGCATAAAAGAGTGCCTGGGAAGTGTTTTATTTGTGTGAGTAAACATTGATCAGTCAGGAAAAAACACTGCGTTTTGAGATATGCTATGGAATATAAATTCTACTGCAATTATTCTTTTCTTTTTTCCCCCTCCCTGTTTTTTTCCTCTCTCGCTTTCTTCTCTCTCTCTCTCTCTCTCTCTCCCCGTCTCTCTCCTGAAAATCTCCTGCCACAGCGCCTGCATTTGCCTCCAGACTTGTCAGACACAGTGAGCCGCGCGAGCAAACAGGATCTGGCAGAATCCGCCAAACTGCTGAGCTCAGGATGTGGTGCTATGGCCATCGGCAAGAAGCACCTGGACTTCTAGTGATTTCTACTTAGCAGTTTCACTCAGATTTATATGACACTCTAATTATGAGTGTTAATGACTTATATAAATATTTTTCTTAATGATTTGACCCAGCAGTCTTTAAAAATACATGTTATCTTATGGTGCCTTCTTTTTTTTTATTTTTTTTGTTCTGGTTTCTTTGTACTAATTTTGGGCTCGTTTGAATTTTGCTTTTTTTTAAAGCTTCCGTTGTGTTGGGTCTTGCCATTGTTCAGCTCGATTGGAAACATAAAGTATTTTGTTCTTTTCCTTAAAATATGAAAATTACTTTTACCCTTTTGTATCTAAATGCTTTTTTACAGTAAAAATAAAGGGATCTTTTTCCCACTGGGGTTTTTATATGCTTACAGTTCATATTTTGTATGAATAATAACTTAAGTTGGACGGTTTATTGAAATAAAGGAATGCAACTAAACAATTCATTGTCACGTGTTATTCCAAAAGCAAACTACACAGTTATGGTATTAAAAACATTAATTTCTGTAATTGAAATGCCATTCTTAAATTTCAGGATATGTTTACATTGGTTTATTAAATATGTAATCATAATTTTAAAATATATAAGATAGTTTTTATTCTAGTATGCCAGTAATTAAGAATGGTTGGGTTTTGTATCAGATATATTATAGATAATTACTTTGCCTTGTGGCTTACTACATGCATTAAAATGCACTTGAATGGCATTTACTAACCATAGAGAAAAGAATTGATTTCCTTATGTAGTTCAAAACAGTAATCCTAAACAATTGAAGTCAGCACTATGAAATTATGTCAACAGACATAATTCAAGATTGAAATTCAAACCGACAGCTACATTAATGCTGGAAAACCAGAAGAGTGCATTTGAGCTCGGGAAGGGTATCACAGCATGCTGGTCTAAAGCAGGGCAGCATATACAAGTAATCTGGGCTTCTGTAGCCTCAGATATAGTATTTGTGAACTTCTGACTGTTTGGTATGTATCTCTGTGTATATCTTATCAAACAAAAGAACAGTGAAGCAAAGCTGACCTGTGAATTAAAGTGGTTTGCATTCTTTCTTCTGAGGCTGACTTCCATTTTGAAAGGTAATATCTTTCTTCTCCGCAGAACTTCCAAGCCACCCAGCTGTAAGATTGCATTACAGTTTCAAAATCTAGTCTTTATAATAGTATATTACATGGCTGGAGTGAAATTGACTCTTCAAAGAACATGTTAATAGGATGCAATAATGGTAACTTATTTTGATGGGTTTGGAACCAAGAGTTGGTTAAGTGGTTTGCTTTTTTTCCCGGCGATTCAGGTTCTACTTTATTTTTTTCTTGACAACGCTGTGTAAAACAAAGACATAGCTTTTAAAACTGTCTAACTAATATGATGAATGTCAATCACTTAAAAAACTCCACTGTAGCATAAACACATACTGTATACAGCTTTTATTCTGAATTAGAATAATTGAATCAATGACAGTGATTTGCCAGGATGTCAAATCTATCCATCATATCCTGTCACTACCAGTTTATTTTTTGTGATCAAAATCAAAAAGACTACTATTTTGTCATCAGCTATTTCATTAGTAGTAACAATCAGGTTTTCTCTTCTATATTTTTTAGATATGCCTGTTATATTTTTTTATTTCTAAAGACACGAATCCTTTTTAAATCTTTTCAAAATAAAGTTTCAGAACTGAACTGTCAGTTTAATAAAGCAAAAAGACATCTGCTTTCCTATGCCAATATATTTAAAATATTATCATTGATGTCTCAAACATTTTTTCTCTTTTTGTATTATGTGTAACATTGAATGGAAGTTCTCATTAGATACTTAATTGTGCCTTTTGAAAGCATGAAATAATTTAAATACTTGGGATAAAGTGATTTTTAACAAAGATGAAGTTTTACATAGTACGTCTTTTTAATGTAAATAACACAAAACACGGTATTTCTTTGTGAAATATAAAGTCACAAGACACAGAAATTGCTGCCAACATACTTAAATAGGTCATTGACTTACACAGGGGAAAAAATATCATGAAAGTCACAGTCGATTTCTAGTTAACATATTAACTGAAAATTGTTAGCGAGCAGCGCGTGTATTGCACGTGTGTGTATGTGTGTCCTATGCATTTATAAGACTTCAATTTTAAAAACTTTGGTAGGTTAATATTAAAGCTGACAAATATTTTGAATAATAAAAGGAACTCCTTCTGCAAATCTGGATTAATTTTTTTTCTGAGTCACTAAACATGCTTTGTAAAATAAGTGTCAGGGGATACAGATGTACAGCGTTGTTTACCTAAGGCAAAAACATGGAGCAAAATTTCTCTTCTTTTCTTCCAAAATATCCTATCGGTTACAACAACATATGACAGTCACTTGGCTTATCCAGTAAAGTGATAAGTGAAAAAATGCTTTGTACGTGCTGGCTGATAGTATGCCGATATATAGTAGATATAGCATAGATTTCATTTATTGCAGCAAAAGCAATTTTGACTTGGGAAGCCAGAGACGTGTTTACATGGTGATTTGCTGTGGCTTTTCCCCACAACCGCTCTGTGACTGTCCAACACCTGTGTACAAAACACCCTTTGGTTCTTTCTTCTCTTGATACGAAGACAAATATTTAACTAAGGGGTGCAGCTCAGGTAATCGAAGAATGAGTGCAGCCTCTTCTGACGGGCTGTTGCAACGTGCTACCAGCTTCTTTTGCATCTTCGGAGCCCCCTCGTTGGCTTGGATGGAAAATCTGTGCGATCCCTACCTCCGCTCAGAGGGCGCTTTTCCCCAGAGACTGCGGGGTGAGGTTTTTTTGTTTGTTGCCATTTTTTTAAGCAGAACTTCCTACTTTTTAGCAGGCTACAGGCTGAAACCAGCAGGGAAACAATAGATTCATCCCAGTGAAGACGTCCCCAATTCAGCACAAGAACCTGATCTTTACAGAATTGTGACATGCAGTCAAGAAAGCGGTAATGAAATTTAAAATGTTGTGTCTTTAATATGTCAAATAAGAATTCTTTACATAATTTCTGTTGTGTTGAGGTTTTCAAAATATAAGTATTTGGAACATGAGAAGAATATTGTGATAGATTAAGTCTCTTTCTATGTTTGTAAAGAAATTTCAAAAGCAATTTCAAGGATGCAGCTGAATTCAATTTTCTGTAACAGTAGCTGCAAGCATCTGAAAATGGGCATTCAGCTACACCACTGGTTTCATCTTTAAATTTAATATAAAATAGTGATGTTGTTCCAAACACAGCTTTTGGAAAAATGCAAAAGCCTAACTTACAAAAATCCTTTACTATGCCAATACTGGAAAGTGAGCTATTAATCAAGTTTTTTCTGAAACCACAAGGTTGTAACACATCCCGTTAAAAATGTATGTGTGTTACAAGTATCACACACACAAACACACTCACATATTAAACCAGTATTTCTCCAGGATCATATATTAGAATCTTAATAAAGTGTTCTTCTTTTGCCTGTGCTGGAGAAACGTCGTCCATAACTACAGAGCACAACAGAAATAGGAAAGAAGATGCTTTTATGCCTTTAAGAGGTGGTGGAAGCAAGTACTCTCCCCCGTGACATCTCTGGGGGTTTTTCTTTTCTCTTGTGAGCTACCTGAGTGCAAGGCCTACATTTCTTTTTTTAATCACACGGAGCACATGATGGTGCTTATTCAATAATAAATGTACCTGTGTAGAAAAAGAATGGAAGTGAAGCCTCTTCGTCTTAAGAAAAAAAGGCAACTCAAATGGAGAAAAGAAAAAAAAGAAAATTAAAAGCAAAACAGAAAACAAAAATTCCACCACGATTTTTTTCAGTTTCTAGTCTAATATAAGCAAATGTTAGGCTCTTTTTTTTTCAAAAATAGTTCATTAATATAGTGGATGCCTACATCTGTATTTCAACGTCTGAATGGACAGACAGATTTTTCAGAAGTCTTGAGCATCAAGCATCCCGGAGCATCTGCTGAAAACTTGGCTGCTTATTTAAGCTCTGCCTTTAAACAAATTTGAAAGTTATTAGGCACTTTGAACTAATTTGCAGACCTTCTGTGCATATCAAAACAAAGACGCCTTTTGTGCTTTCTATATTATTTTTTTTGCACATGGATTTTCTGGTGCTGTAATGCTTAATCTAAAAAATCTTCCAGAGAAGTCAGTGATGGTTTAGACCAGGAGCAAGCCAGTACAGCTAGGTTCAGTGGATCTGTTTTTAAAGTGTTAGCAGATCTAGAGAATTTGTAGCTGCATATTCCTCTATAAAAAATGTATTTTAATGTCTTCTGGCATCGAAGGTAAATGTTACATACAAAATGTAGCAAGAATCCAAAAAAAAAAGTTTTCACTTTGTGCTGACAGAGTTTGAGTCTGAATGTTCATGCCCTCAGAATGCTCTCAGGACTTTGACAGCATCAGAGGCGTTCTCTTAAAAAGTTTTGAATCAGGCACGTTCCAGTGCACTTCCAGCTACTTTTTTTGGAGTCAGGTTGGAGCAAACGCACTAAAGAAAGCTCTGGCTGAAATTTCATGGGGCTAGACTTACAGAAGAACAGAAATGAGGTGTGGTTTGGCTTTAGACAGGAAATCAAGCAGTTTTCAGTCCCAATATTTTGGGACAGCGTATTGTGCAGAGAAAAAGCTGTGAACTTGTTTAAAATATGTTGCTTGAATGAGACTTTTCTGCAGTTCTTAGTGTGTATTTATTTATATTACCAAAGATTCTCAGAGCTAATACTCATAGAGCAGGACTGGTTTGTGCAAGGCATCTTCTTGCCTTCCTGACCTATTTTAAATCAATAGAACGGGGATTGTTTTAGCAGGACTCGATGCCAGGTCTGGCCCCATTGTCTTCAGCTAGCAACCGTAGCTGGAAACTGCAGCTCCAGCACTTCATTCCTGACCAGGGAAGTTTTAATGGGTCCATTTCCTCTCCAGGCACATTCAACATCTGTATGGGTCCAGCAGATGAACTGGTCAGACAACCGATGGACATCTGCTCTCCATCGTGTGTCACTAAACTCCTGCCACCAGCATGGCCGTGCACGTGGAAAAGCTAAACTAATGAATAAAGCTGAACTCAGTCAAGAGCAGATAGAGAGTGACAGGCGGAGGAAAGCGCGTGGAAGAATTCTCCAGCACGGTGAAATTTCCATTTATGGTGCTTCCCAGCCTACGTCCAGGATAGCTCAGCAATTTTGGAAAATTACTTGAGTGAGAACGAGTTTGACAGCACACTCTTGGAGACGGTGGATTAGTAGCAAGTCCATCTGTGTGGGAGACAGAACCTTCCCAGGAGCCACCTCCAAACTGGGGGGTTCTTCTCATCTAGCAAAGGGCCATAGATATGGAGCTTCAAACATACACCATTGATACACCGGCTTCAGACAAGCAAATAAAACTTTAGCACACCAAAATACTGGGAAAAGAGGACAGAAACACAAGCGGTGTGGTAGGTGGGCACAATTCCTGCATGCCTGACAGAGAGTACAGCGGATAGACACAGTAGAAGAATATATAGAATATATACAAGGGAGCAGAACAGGGGAGTGGTTTGGTAGTCTTTGCCTATACGAGGCTCTATGAAGTTTTAAACATGTCCTTGCCCAAACAGGTGTAAATCCGCAACAGTTCACGCAGAGCAACTGAATCATAACTCAGAAAATCATCAGACCCCAGCAGAAGCTTAATTTAAGTAAGAATCGAAGGGTTTGAATGCATATTTTGCAAAGTGACAGCGTTGACTTGAATTCAGCGAAATCAAAGTGGACAACTTGCTTCTTTAAAAGCAAAAAAAAATTATAAAATTTAAATGACTGGATTTTTATTTAATCCAGTATGACAGAGGGAGTTTTAAAAATAAATAAACCCTCCCCTGCAGTACTTGAAACACAAAGCTGCAGACTACAGACTCTGGATGTGAATCCAATTTTGCAGAGAGAAATGTAAAGGATAAAACATAAACAGTTACAGGGAGAAATATAAATTTTGTTTGCTTGTGTAATTTAACATATTTTTTGTAACAACCTGAAGGTGTTTATCTGCTGTACGCAGTTCCAGGTAAATCAGAGTCCTTCCGTTGCCCTATACATAATTTCTATGGAATAACTGTTCATAAACTTCTCAAAATCCGTCAGCATAGGCCTGACTCGAAGGAGGTTATCTGTGAATCTACAAACTCCTTTGGTGCAGATGGAAAAGCTCGAATGTCCCAGGAGAGGAAGAACTGCAATTCGCAACCCTCACCGATTTAGCTGCTGGAGTGTACGTGAGGTCTGTCAGGTGCCTGGAGGCAATTGCAACCTCTGCTGGAGGATTTCATGCGACTTACAGCTCCTGTCAGGCACCTGAAGGTAACAAGGATCCTCCTGGGTCACTTGCAAAACCTCTGCTCACCATCTGACCCAGCTGTGATTTGACTTAGGAGGGCAGGCTCCAGCGCCTGAGAAACCATAGACCTCTGCTAGCCCAGCAAAAATGGCATCGTGGTCCTTTGTGGGGACAAAGCAGCTCCAGCACACAGCCCATCGGCATCAGACACACGTTTTTCACCTTCACCCCCATCAAAATCACTGGGGGTGAGACCTAGGGGGAAGAAGGGAACAGTATGGAAAGCCCTGAAATTCTCCCTGTGTTAAAACAGAGTCATCGGAGGTTCTCAATGAAACTTAAGGGAAAGCAGGTTTCATGGGGACTTTTCTCTAAAGGGCCGTCTCCAAAAGAAACAACGGGGATTCTGGCAGCTGGAGGTTTCATGAAAATCTCTCACACGTGTCAGCTGTTAAATGCCCGATCAAATGGTTTCATTCCTTTGAGGTTTCATTTCTGCAGCCCCTACGAAAACACCTTCAGCTTCCACACAATTGCTACTGAAAACTATCTTAGGCTAGTAAACTATCCTAAGTGAGCTACCTTAAGAAACTGATGATACTTTGTTTTTTTCTTTCTTTACATCTAAGAGAATATTAGGGGAGGAATTAATTTAAAATACGTTCTAAAGCAAGGAACTTGCCAACCTGGCTCCTATCCAAACTGTACTCTCTTTACTACCACACATCTCCCGCGGATTGCTCCATCCTCTACTATGTTCTCTAAGAACTACTAAACAGATAACGTGTGTGGAGGGACTTGCCTAACATCATCCTCCGGCAGTAATCCAAAGGGAGATATATTCCATGCTTCCGTTTGCCACCCAAAGAGGAGGAAGGTTTCTCCTGCCTCTGCCACGCCGGGCAGCCCAGGGGCTCCAAGGGCTCCCTGCCCGCTTCAGCCGGAGACACGCTCCCACCGCTGCCTTCTCTCCACAGCGAGACACGTCAATACTCGCCGCCTGCACAAGACCCAACAGCCTTCACAGACTCCACTCTTCACGTCTGTAATTCGTATGCCTATTTCTGACGGGGAGCGGGGTTGCATTTGGATCTGTAGGTGCCAATCACACTTCTGATTAGAGACAGGGCTGCAGGAGCTCATTAAGCAAGCAGGTGTCTTGTCAAAGAAGAGTTATTCAAAAAAAGATGCTGCTACACCATTCCCAAAGCAGAAGAGCCTTATCACCTACATGGGGAGCAATGCTCAACTGCTGAAGCTGAGGACAAGACCAAATGGAAGCAAACTGGGGAAAAAAAAAAAAAAAAAAAAAAAAGAATGATACGTTTTCAGTTTTCTAATGCTTTTTATACCATAGAAATGTAGAACAAATTTAAACCTTACCATAACTCTAAACCTGCACATATCACCCAGAGAAAATGAGATAATGCATTTTAGTCAGCAATACCAGAAAAATCAATTAAAAAAAAAAAAAAAGTCAGGCACCTTTGGCCATGGAAGGTGAATGAAACAGGACTACCAATGGCTGGAAAGCCTGGGGGAGGCGATGCGTGTTATCGGCCCTGGGTTGTTCTTTGCAACTGTAATCTTGCCCCCAAAGAGAAACCCCGTGTTAGGCTGCCTAAAGAAAACCAGCCTACGGGGGTATTTTCCTCACTTTATAAATAAAAACCTAGCTGAGAAGAAGTGGTAAAATCCCCTTTCTGTGCTGCAGCCTGGGTGAGAAAGCAGCTCTTTCTGCCTCCCAGAGCAGGGCACGCACTGGCTCGTGCTTACCTTTTAAAACCAATTAAAACCAGTATCTGCTCGGTGCGACGCAGTTCCACCACGCATGTCACCGCATGCATGTCTGCTTCGCCATCAGCATGTATGGCTCGTCATCTGTCTGCTCTGAACGATAACTGTTAGGTTAGCAGCCTTTCCACTTGTAAACGTAAATATTGTATCTAGAACACAATGTTTGAAATACAAAATACAGTGTTATTAAGACAGCGACTCACACATCAATTCTTGTGTGACTATAATTTGTGAAATGCCTTAGGAGGGGCTTATAAATAAAGTATAAGGTGTTATTATGAAATACATTTTAACCAAGTGCACAGAAGTGTTTCGTTCCTATTGAAATCAATAGCAAAACTCCCACTAGTTTCAGTGGTGAAAAGCGGAGACCCTCGAAAGCTGCTGCGTTACACTGAGCGGCACATCGCAGCGGATTTCAGTCTTCCTCAGTAACACAGCTCTAGAAGAAGAAAGGGGATGAAAACGGGTGTTGGAGGCTGCCCGGCGCATGCTGAAGATGTTCATTTCCCACCGCACCGAACCCATGGCAGCGGCGCTCCGGGGTCTCGCCTGGCCCCCAGCGAGCAGCTGGGAGCTGGCACCAGTGCTCAGGCGTGGGAGCCCCTCCACGCTCAGCCCCGTGCCCCAACTCGCCCTGGGGAAAAGGCTGCGGAGGCGACACGCCGTGCACGAGCCCCCGGCATGCGCAGCAGCAGCTCTTCCAGGCAAGCGATGCTCTGGGGGACCAAATGCCCCAACTTCTTCCCGCTGTGCAGCCAGCCGGGGACTCTTCCCCACCGACCTCCTTCCACAGGGCACAATAAATGAGCCAGTGAGCCAGAAACGTCTCCTCTCCGCCGCAGCTAGCCAGCCTGTCACCGAAATGAGCTCCAGGGTCATCCACGCACACAAGTGCTTTGTAGCATGGCTGTGAGCGCGGCGGCACGGGGCTGCAGAAGGCTGCAGCCCTGCGGCACAGCCCGCCCAAAAAAAGGCTTTGGAAGGGGCGCAGAGGCCTGGCCATGGCTCCATGCAGGCCACCAGCAGCTGGACCGCAAGTGGTGGAGATACCAGGCCGGGAAAACCTGGGAAGGACATGGAAGCGCTACCGGGAGCTGCTTCTGCCGGCGTATCGGCACCTGCAGGAACAGCGACCATGGCACAAAAGCTCTGGGGGGAGGAAGGGATGGGAAGCTTATTTCCATTCCTGGCTGAGCAGAAGTTGGCATTTAGATAACAAACTACGCTAGTAGGTATAAACATGCTAAGTGGCTATGTAAATGCTGGGTTGGTACCTGTAATTAATTGTTCCCAGAATTGATTTAGCTATGTGAGAAGGGACCTGCTTATTGTGGTGTTTAATGCAACCTGTCCCTATTTTATAAATTTGTAATGTGCATGTGCAATAAAAATATATATAATTAAAAAAATAAAATAAAATCAATGTTTCATTAATATTTGCCATCAGATGGCTTCCAGGTAATTAAAACTCCTTAATGCTGGTACAATGAATATACTTACAACTGACCAGTATCAATTAAAAAGAAAGATTTCAATCTAAAGTTTCTGTACATTTTTGCTGGCTTTGGGCTCTTGATTTTATTAACTATCCTACTGTGCTTTGAGTGAAGCTGCTCTTTGTCCCTAAAGGATTCGGAGTTTACGTGCGTTTAATCTCGTCTGCAGCGCGGCGACTACCTCGGCACCACAACTCCGCTGCTCCAAGTTTACGGTGAAGCGTTATCTGCAGTGACAAACATGCCAAAAGGAAAACGTAACCGGCCTAGATGGTATCTTTGCTTTACAAAGGCTGCTTGTGATGCCGGCGCTTTGACTCAAAACTCCCCGCGCATTGGCTTTTTAATCATCAGATCCCTTTTTCAGCACAGCATCGCGAGTAACAACTGCGCCACAATGAGCCAGCTTCATAGATATGGGAATGTTTAGATTTCCCTGCCAGTGACTAAAGGCCTTTCGCTTTCACTAGCCGGTCCCAGCTCACATTGTTGTTGCCTGTTGATTTGTCTTCTCTCATTATTCCTTGACATGCAGCTCTCCACCCACGCCCACACTAACAACCCTCACACAAAGCGCATTGAGGTATTAACCAGGTTACAAGTTCAATGGAAAATTACACTAAGATTGTGCTGTGTGGCAATATAAAGGGATGGTATTCACTCTCCCAAAGAGCCTGTTAAAAAACACAGCTGGTTGGGTTGGTTGGGGTTTTTTTTCCCTTTTTAAGCATCCTAACAAAAACAATTTTTAGAAGTCAGGAATGTATATCTGTGTGTATGTGTGTCTATACGCACTTTATGTATAATTACAAGAGATAGACACGGGCGTGCATCGCGTCTCTGCCGCTGACTGGCACGACGCAAACTCCCCGCTGGAAATTCTGCTGGATTCTGGAGTTCATTTAGAGCATCCCCAGAAACCCGAGCTAAATAAACAACCTCCTCCTGCTCTCAGCTGCAATTAGATACGTGAACCTATCTTCTTTTTGTTAGCCCAAATTACAGGCTGGGGGAAGTGCTGAAAGTCTATAAAAACGTTTCTTGAGAATCCCTCCTTATTGAAAACTGAAAATAAATTCAAAATAAAACTTAAAGAGATTAACCTAACACAGTAACAAAATTTGCAACACCACACTATAAGGTTAAAAAGAAAATAGTATAATAAAGGAAATACAAAGGCTTTGGCATGGTTTTTACAATCAACAATGGTTAATTTTGATATGTAGTTGTGAACAACTTCAAAACACTTAAGTTTAAAACTCTTGCAAGCACTTTTAATTGATTAGGAATGAATTCTAGATGCACAAAAATGATTGGACTGTGAACAGTAGTACAACTATATCTAAGAACAATTAACTCTTGCCGACCAAAAAGAAACGTATGATGCATGAAAATGTGTATAAAACATCTATAGAATATTCTTGTCAAATATAAATGAAATTAACTTTATTATAGAAATCATTCTGGGAGATTTCTAGGGAAGACAAATACTTACATTTCGACATAAAACAAATTGGATTATATCGAAGACACAATCTACCTTTTATCTATCAAACTCTTTTCTTCAGCGAAGTTCTCTCTTAACCCCTGTTTGCACATAGCTTCAGCCGTTAACAACCTTTGGAAATACCAACAGATATTTTTCTTACATAAATCTAGTGCGTATTGTTCCAGGTTTAATTATATGCAATGGAATGATACAAACTTGGAACATCAATCCATAATCTATGAACAGATTGGTAGAAGTATTCGATATATCTTGATAAAACTCTTAAATTCGTGGCAAAGCTTGTTGATCATGGCTTCTTTTTTTTTTTTTCCTTTTCTTTTTTTTTTTTTAAAACAACTTCATGACCAACACAGATCAAACATCCATCCAGTCTACATTGTTCTTTTTTTTTTTTTTCATTATAACATACAAATGCCCATTTACAAATAATACACCAAAATGAATAAAAGTTTGGATACCAAAATGAAGATTTGTTCCAACTGATATAATGCCTTCAGTGTACAAAGGTCCATGTGAAAGTCTTTTCCATGTGTTACAGCATAGGGCACAGTTGCAGTACAGAAGTACTCTGAGAGCCATTCTTCCTTTATAAAATACTGCTGAACATCCAACTGTTGTCCATATAGTCATTTACGGAATTAACACATGTTTTACTGTAATCTTGGCCAGTATTGAGACATATCAGGTTCACTGCCAGGGACTTGAACTGGAACTGACACTCCAGGGGAAATGAGACCTGAAAATTGAGGGGGAAAATGGATATTTTAGTTTTTCTATACATAGCACAATTTTTGCTTTACCATTTCAGAGATTTGTGCTTGTATTGTAGTATTAAATCTCGAAATCTATAAGCCTGTAGAATCGGTTGGGGGGGGTGGGATATTTTAAAAACCTGCACACATCTCACTGATTTGTTGTTATAAATAAACTGTCATGCTTTCAGATAAATGCCAGAGCCTCGGCTCACTTGTATCAGCTGGGAATTCAGCCCAAAATACACTGAACATTTCTATTCTTTTAAAATGCACCTGGCTTGCTCCCGCTTATGCTGACACTTAGCCTTTTGTACCCTGTTTTGCCTTCTTATGCAAAGGTTAATATTTCTGCAGGTTCCCTGCCTTTTCGATAACTTCAAATCTTTAGCAAAAAATGGCCTCTGACACAGACACGGTAAAAACACGCCCAGGTCTCTAACACTTTCACGTACGCTTAACTTTACGGGTGTGAGTATCTCTGCTGAAATTTAACGGCGAAATAAAATGCTGCTTTGGAATTTAATTATACAGGGAAGATTTTGCGGGATGGGGGCCAGACTGAAGGGTTTTCCACTGCACCGCTCTTCAAACGCCATCTCTGTCCATCAGCCGCCTTTCATCTACCCCTCCAGCGGCAGCTTAAAAAAATCAGAGTTTCTGCTCTAGCCTGCAAGGTTATACATTTTCATCTTCTGCCTGGTTCAGCAGCTACTCAAACCCAACAGAGAGACCTCACCCAGCCATGGGGAGAGGCTTCTCCCAGCGAATACACGTGAAAAGCCGGATGGCCGGAGCAAGGAAGCGGCGCTGGCGGAAGGGCGGAGGGAACGCGAGGCCACTCACCTGTGGAAGTGGTGCCAGAGGTGCCCATCGGCTGGCTGTTCATGTGTGTCTGCATGTGAGGAGGGGTGTAGGTATCATAGCTCCGTCCATTCACCGATGGACTGGTGGGCAGCATGCAAGAGTAGGAAGAGGTCTGGCTGGGTACCGGGGGCTAGGGAAGCAAAGGACAAAACAGCATTAGGTATCGGCCGAGGTAAACGCGGCGTTACGCTCCTCTGGATGGATGTGCCAGCCCTCAGGAGCAGCACACACAAGCGAAAAATGAGCTTCGGTTTCAAATTCAGGGACCTAGATGTAAAGCCCTCTTTAGGAGGTCAACCAAGCAGCCTCTTCCCAAGGGTTTTTGGTCTACAGAAACAAGGTGGATGGTCACCAGCGCCTTTTCAAGCTGCAGTTGACGGGCAGATCCCTACATCTAGATGCTAACGAAGGTGTTACATACCTAAACCGAGGAAACAAAGCCCTTCTCTTGCGCTTACGTAGGAGAAAGATGCCTCCTGCCATTTGCAGCCACAGAGAGACGGAGCAGGGCTGGCGTCTTATCTCGCATCTGGTGGCGTAACTAAAAGCTATTAGTGGTGTAACTAAAAATTACTCCACTGACGCACACGGGCTGGTCCTGCATCTGCCCGTATGCGCAGACAACGTGTGGGTTTGGGGTGACCGAGGCTCTGAAGGGGGATCAACGCACACGTTGTGTGCGTTGATCCCCCTTCAGAGCCTCGGTCACCCCAAACCCATGCCAGCAGCATCCCAGGAGACCAGACATCTCCATCTACCTAAACACCAACCCCTAAAACCCCATCTGCCAGGGGGGAGAGCAGCTGGGGGCAGGAGGTGAGGGTTGGCACAGGATGCCCCAAGTAGGGCCATCTCCCACTCCGAGGTACTGGGGGAGCGGGAACCGGTGCAGCCCCGGCACGGGGAGGCAGTGGGAAAGCAGGATGAGTAATTCCCGCTCCGAGCACACGAGACTTGACATGTCTGCACATATTTCCTCCGCCTCCACGTCCCCTGACACACGCCGCCTCCGAAAATACCGACAGCCTCGCACACACATGCCGTGGCTCTGGGAGAGAACCAGCAAGGCGCCCCGCATCCGCAGGGAGATGCCGATGGTTATTGGCTGCCAAATCTCCCGCTCCACACATCGCGTGGCCATCACGCCGTCGTTGGCCACATCGGCAGGACTTCCCGGAGTGGCTCACACATTCCAGGTCCCTGCCCAGGTGCCCGTCAGTGAACCGGGAGCCTCCTGTTTTTCCCAAGGATTCCCTCCCATACCAGCTCTTTGATCTTTTGTCGCCTGCTCTCGCTGCCGGGAACGGCGCCGCCGGCCTCCAACGTCACGAAATAGCGACCCAGCCAATGTCATTTCTTTCCGCGGACTTGGGAGACTCTAACTTTATTTGGTTAATTTTGGTTCAGCAATTAGTAACATAGTAATTGCCGCAGCGAAGGAGTCAGGCTCTCTAATCTGCTCGCCTGTCTCCAGCAGTGGTCAATGCTGTGTGCCTCAGACAAAGCTGTAAAACTCCCGTAATTGGCCAGCACCTTCCTAGGCCAACCCCACCATTAAAAAAGGAGGAATTTTGCATCTGAAAGGTCTATAGAAACAGACCCCAAAGGAATAGATTTCTTCCTAACCCAGCTGGTGATCAGCTAATGCTTTCAGGCATGAGGATTGACAGCTCTTGCAATTCTGGCTTAGCTGGCATAACCACTGATGCTAATCACATCCTTCCCTCTCTCAGGTGTTCCTAATGCGCCGCCGCCACGTTACCTACGCCAAGAAGGTCGGATCCCTCCAGCAGCTTATTCAGGCAGCAATTGCCACAATACTGCACCAGTGAGTTCCATAGGTTAACCGCGGGGGTTCCAAAAACGGCTTTTTCATCACAGATTTGTTGCCTTGTAATTTTGAGGACCTTTCTCTTTTAAAATTCGTGGAAAAGGGTTTGGTTGAGCACCAGGACTTACAGTGCCCTCACCCTTGTGATTCTCCCAAAGGGGGCATCTTTTCAGATGCCAGGGAAGCCTTTGGTGCCGGTTTCCCTGCAGCGGGATTTGGGACCATAACCCCCCCATCCTGTGGAGGAAGGTCCCCCATCCGCGCTCCCGCACACCCCAGGGGCCGCCGAGTCCCGAGGGAGCGCGGTGCCACAGCAGCGACACCGGACTTACTTGCATAGGCAGGTTGTTGGCCATGGTGAAGCTAGGCATGGGCGGCAGCGCGCTGTACGTGTTTGTGAGCGCCGTGTCTGTTCTGCCCAACATGGAACCTGATGTGAAAGAGGAAACTATAATAGAATAGACAGATAGACGAACACATTAGTTTAACCGCAGTTACAATTGGCGATGCACTCTCAGAGTCTTATTTTCCCCAGAGGGTGGAGGAAGGTGAGGGGGTTGGTGGCATTACCGGGGGTGGTTGGTTGCGGGATCGGCTGGTAAACGCTTGTGCTGAAACTACTACTGATGGGAATGTGGCTGGGAGTGTTGCTGGCTTGTCTTCGCTGGTTCCTCAGCTTCTCTTCCCTTCTCCACTTGGCCCTTCTGTTAGAAAACCACACCTGAAAATACAGCGTTTGAGAGACATGAGTGAGTTTACGAGGACCTCCCTGACATAACTCAAGGCCATGCTGATAGAAAGTTGGCTTGCAGTACAGCAAAGCAGCATCCGAAAGCAAACCCCAGCTGCTGCTGTTTTCCTGAAGGAGGAGATGGACAAATATCTCATCACAAGTAGGGGCTGCCCTGTGCTTCGAGAAGCCAGGAATAACAAAATTCGCATAGTAATAGTAAAAATAATAATAGTCATAATTGCACAGCATCTCAGTACCTGTATCCTTGCTTCAGGCAGGTCTATTTTAGCAGCTAGTCTCTCTCTTGCAAACACATCGGGATAGTGGGTCCTCTCAAATTCTGCAGAAGGAAATATTTTTGAGTTAGTTGCAAAAGAGTTAATGTGGCCGACTGTAAAATCAGAGTCCTTCCTGCGTTGCCTATGCTCTAACTGCTCTTAAGAAACATGGCTGTAAAGGCAACGCTGAGCTTTCTGTGTGTGTGTGTGTGTTAGGAAGGAGGATGCTTTGCCTGCTGGGGAACATTGCTCAGGGGGCAGGCAGGCTTGGGTGCAATGCCGCATCTTTCAAGCGGCAGTGAGGGCTTCTGCCACTGCTGAGAGGGTCCCCAAGGCAGCTCTGACCCTGTCACCGAGAAGCGAAATGGCACATCGCTAAATAACAGCGGAAAATAAGAACAAAGATGCGCAGCGGGTCAGAGGCGAGGTGTACCCAGGCCGGTCAGGGAAAAGGGCACCTGCTCCCAGCCCCGGGCAGCGGCAGCGCTGGGGACGGGCAGCAAGCGTGGGGGCAGGCGCGGGGGGCTGCTGCCACCCCCAGCTGCCTGCCCTCGCCTTCCCAGCGTACGGCAAGGCGGCCCGGCCGGGAGTACGGCACACTCGGCGGGAGGAGATTTATCCCCTGGGAGAGGAGCCCGGGATGTAACACCGGTGTTTCTGTATGGTCCGTGCCCCGAGTACGTCCCCTTTGAAAACCTTTCAACAGCTTTTCGGGGCATATCGCAGCCAGCGGTGAATATTTGGAGCTCAATGAATAAAAGAGCGTGGAGGGAGCCACAGACTTAAAATACATACATATATATAAGGCACGTGAACGCCATGCTTCCTTTCAGCTCTTAATATAGCCAGGGCACATTTTTGCTTTCTCTCCTGCTTCAGACAGTAGGAAAATGTCACTCACCTTTCTCAAGGGCTTCGATTTGCTCTTGGGTAAAGGATGTCCTATTTCTCTGCAGCTTTCTTTTCAGCTGGAGTCTCATTTGGGCCTCGTCTGAATCTTCTCCGTTAGAGCTGATGGAGTTAGTGTTTTCCCCTCCTCCCTCCTGTTGCGGACAGCCATCTGTGGAACCAAGAGTCAGAAAGTGAAACGCGGGTACGCGTGTTTTAAGCTCCCTATCAGAGAAATAACGCGATTGGAAACAAGTTCGGCCATGTTTGCTGACACCCTCCCTTAAAAACGTCTCAGGTATCAAAGCAACATTGTGCTGATGACACGGGTAACATGGAAACGTTTCAGTTTCCAGCGTTATCGCAAACATCGGAGATAAGGAATTACGATCGCCTGGTCTTAATTTCATTTTGTTTTTCCTCTGGAATAAAACCCTCATAAAAATACTTTCCCCTGAAAGTGATTCTTTGCATGAATCGCTGCTGAAGTGCCATGGCAGTTTCCTCTGTCTGCTGCATTTATTTACCTATTGCTATATTTAAAATAGTGATGTTCAGTATTTCAGATTATCTATAATCAGTAATTCCTATCTAATCAATTAGATGTTGATAGGTTTGCAGAAAATGCTATTAAGAAACCAAACCAAGCTTGTAATCTTTTTTAAAAAATATTTATCCAGTTTTTATTTGAATTCTGCACAGTCAATTTCATTTTAAAGGTTGTGAATTTAGAAGTGCCTGCATTGTTCTGCAGTTTTATTCAACTATTGTATGAGTGTGCATTGCCTTGACACCTATTACTGAGCACAGCTGTAATTATATCATCACCAAGAACAGGCTATAATTGCTGAAAATGGAATTTTATATTTAGATAAAAGGACTGTCCATTCTTTGTAATGTGTTGCACCAGAGAAAAGTAAGATTTCTTTTAAAATTTTAACATGTAATTTTAAAAGAAATAGTAGCGAGTTCACTAACTAGCTAAATACGCTATTCTGCAGCTGAACGTTTGGCATATCATTTAAGCGGTACATTTTTAATTAGGGCATTTCCACCACTTTTAATGTAATTTCTGTCATGGAACAGGGGGGAAAGTTGCATTGTGCTCTCCTTTTGGGTGGTGGCGGGGATGCGTCCCGGGGCCAGCCGGTTTTGCGGGGCGCTGGGGACACCCCAGGCTGCCGTGGGCCAAAGAGACGGAGGTTTCTGGCGAGGCAGAGAAGTCGTTGTCCCTAAATTAGCTCTCCCTCTCCTTTCAAAGCATATTTTTTCGAGGCGTTTTGATGTGGCATAAAGGGGGAGACGGGATGAGGGACGCATGGGCTACTTATGCTAATTCCCTTGAAAAGTTACGCCAAAAATAAATAGCGACACTCCCGCTACATCCTTTAAATATTGTGGGAAATCAACTTTAAAGTAATATCATTTATAATCGGCGAACAATGGCCCCGGCCTTCAAAGCTCGGGGGGAATTGTGACAGGATCTGGTGGGACCCTTTCAACCACTTTGAAATGTTTTAAAACCCGAACTTTCTCCCCCATTTAAACACAGGGATTCAGCGGCCGTGGTCACCATATGGGCGGCCGCAGCCCCATTGAGGCGGCCGGCGGCGGGTGAATAGCCGGGGGGGCGGGGGGGGGGGGAGGTATAGGGGGAGAAGGGAAGGGGGGGGTTGCTGCCTTTCAGGGGCACACAAAGCCGCCGAGCCCGGGGAGCTCCGCCGCGGCGGGGCAGCCGCCCTGCCCAGCGCCGGTGGCAGCGCCGGGGGCCGCGCCCGCCCGCTGCGGGGGCCGCCGCTTAACCTCCGCCACCGCTCTCATCCATCACTGTCCGCACCGAGCGGACCGGCGCGGATCGCGGGGGGGGCAAGGGGAGAGGGGAGAGGGTCGGGGTTGGGGGGGGCGGGGGGATGGAGCCGCCCAAAGCCGGCCGCCCCCCGCGCCGTCGGGGCCGGGCAGAGCGCACCGCCCGCTCGGGGCAGCGGAGCGCACCCGCGGAGCCGCACCGCCCGCGCTTCCCAGGGCCAAGCCCGAATCGAGCCCCGGCTCTTTCCACCTCCGTCTCAATTATTTTTAAACTTTTGCAGCCGCTTTTTTTTTTTTTTTTTTTTTTGCAACCTCCTCTCCCTGCGCTCCCCATCTCCCTCCGACCCTTTGAGACAACTAAAAGTTTCACCGAGAGTTTAACACCCTTATGATTATTTAAAACCCCCGTGCCTGACAACTAAGATATCTTCTTTTTAGAAGCCCCCCCGCTTTTTTTTTTTTTTTTAAAAAAAAAAACCTAAAAGGAACGATCTCAATAGGGCTGTTCCACCTTCCAGACCTAATCCGTAAGAAAGCGAGTGAATGTCCGTCCCTATTATCCTATAGCCAGACCATCTGACGCTGGGCATAGGATTTGTTTCCTGGAAAAAAAAAAAAAAAAAAAAAAAAAGAGAGAGAGAGAGAAAAAAAAAGAAAAAAAAAGACGCTGGGAAATAAAATCATTCCTTGGTTTCTTAGTGTCTTAATCAGTGAGGCGGAAAACAAGCAAAAAAAGATAGCAAACCAATTGCGGCACCTCTCAGCTATAGAGCTGGGATCAAAACATTGTAGCATCTGTTGAAAGAGAAAGTGTCTAAATCCTATAGAAGGCTTTAGTCTTATAAGAGAGGGAGGGGAAAAAAAAAGATAAGAAACAGTGTCTCGGTGATCCCTAAAACCACTAAATCACTGGAGAATTTCTCCCGGATAGAGATGTCTCTTTTTGTTCTGTCAGCCCTCATGTATCCATTATTTTATTCACTGCTGCATGGCGTTTATCAGATTGAGACCATATTTGTACCCCTCTGAGACCTAACCTCGCCTTATGCTTTTTGAGTAATGGACTCTTAAAATCCAGTAACATACCCCTGCAAGGGAAAAACATTAGAGGGAGCATGAATATTCCAGAGGAAATCCATTTTATTAATTTTAATTTTGCGATGCGGATGCTTTAAGTGCCTGCCTGCCTCCCCCTCTCCTCTCCTGCCCACGCACACACGCACCCCCGGCCCGAGCAAGCCCTGCCCCGACCCGCACCGCCTTATTTCGGCTGCAATTTGGGAGAGGGCTCCAGGATTCCTGACGCCGCGGGGCCCGCGCTCCCCCGCGGAAACTGCGCTCATCCCCACGCCACTGGGGGGGGGTCACCACAAGCCTCCAGCAGCTCCACCGACACGCACACACACGCACCCAGACACAGGCGCCTCCACCGCAGTGGCCAAGGGCTGCCTGGCCCCAGGTGTGCCCCCACCGCGCCGCACCACACCCGCGCACACCGCGCGGAGCCGGGCCCGGAGACACCGCGCTGTGGCAGAGAGGGCAGGCAAGGGGGCACCCTGAATTTCTCCATCTAACGCTTTTTCTAAAAAAAAAATAAACAAAAAAAAAAACCAAAACAAAAACCGGACGGGAGCGGAGGGCATCTGTTGGAGCCGCACGGGCGGAAAGTGCGCTCCCCTCCGCCGTTTGGCTCTCGGGTGCGGGCAGAGGAGGAAGGACGGGGAGCCCCGACGGCGGCGGGGATGCCGGCAGCGGGACAGGGGCAGCCCCCGCCTGGCCCCGGGCGCCGCAGGTAGGGGCGAGCCGGCGGGCGGCTGTCGGTAGGGTCCGTCCCGGCTCCGGGGAGGGGGGACATCGGGCAAAACAAAATTTAAAAAACTAAAAAAATAAAAAATACCAAAGTGGGGGTGGGGGGAAGCGAGGGCTCCGCTCTATCTTTCTAGTGTCCTTCATAGATTGTTTTCTTCTCTTAAAACTGACATGTCTAATTGGCAAGCGGTGCCATATCGTGTCCAGAGGTCTCCTGTGGAACATTTCTACAGCTGTCTCCTTCAACTAGACGCTTATTCATGTCGCCTTAATGAGAAACAAAACGATCTCTAATGAGCAATTACATAGCGACAGAATTGTTCCCATAACAAATTCTTGCGTGTGACAGAAACATCCTTTGTACCAGATATTCCGCACACTGTTACCGATTTTTTTTTCCTTGCGGGGTGAAAACAAAAAGCAGGTTGTTGTATATAGACACCTCTTCTAAAGGAATGACCACAGCCAGGGAGAGAGCCGAGCCTCAACAGAGCCCGTATTCAAAAAGAGCCATTAACCATCTTAAGTATGTAACGTAACATCCCATTATCCTTCATATTATCCCCTTGTCATTCCTACAACAAATACCTATTAATCTTCAGGATAAACAGTTTCCTATATTTACAAAGTTGTTTCGGGTCCATTGAGGAGGAACTATAATCAGCCCTACGGAGATAGTGACCCATCCTCCCGGCTTTGGAGACCCCGGCGCGGGAAGGCGGCCCGGGCGGCGAGCAGGAGCCCTAATTATCGGGCTGATGGGCGAGGTTAGGGACCAGCCCCGGAACCCGCCCGGCTGTCGGCACCGCACCTCGGCGGCCGCGGCGGTCGCTCCCGGGCTGCCCTGCCCGCCTCCGGGCCGGGGCTGAGGCTGGAATCCCTCCCGCTCGCCGGTCCCCGCCACCCACCTGCCCGGGGAGGCGGTGGGAGGGACGCCCTGGGCCACCGTCCCGAGAAAACTGCACGGCGGCGGCGGTCGGGGAGGGGGATAGAGGGGACCCGCGTCGGGGCCACCTCCGCCGGGCGAGGCCGAGCCGAGCCGGGTCGCCCCGGGCCGGGGAGCGGCGGCCGGGCTGTCCCTTACCTTGGGCGGGCTGCCCGGGTACCGAGGTGCCGGGGTACCAGCCGGGCCGGGTGCCCCAGGTCCCCGTCTGCCCGTTCAGCATCCTTAGCTTGTCGTACATCCCGTCGGCACCCATCTGTTGCTTTTCGCTAGCCAGGTTGCGTAGGACTCTGTTTATCGACGACACCTGGAAGGCAAAGGACAGGAAAGGCAATGGTAGTGCGGTAGCGCGCTCCTCGCCAGACAACCGCGCAACCCCCGCGCCCCTTCCGCGCCGCGGGCGGCTCGACCTGGGCGCAAGTCAGGGGGGTTCCCCGAGCGCCGGCTGCGCTGCGGCCACCCCGTACCGCCGTGTCCCAGCCGCCCCGACTCGCTTACTGCTGGTGGTGGTGCAAACAAACAAACAAACCACGGGGCGGGAGGTGGAAAAAAAGGGAGAAAAAAAAATAGAAAAAAAAAAAGCCCCAAACCCAACCCTGCAAAACCAGAGTGATGGCTTCGACTGATGCTCGCAGTCCTGAGGCGCCAGGCGCAGGGGTGACCCGCATATTTATTTATTTTTTTTTTTCCTCCCTCCTTAAAGGCATTTGTCAGATTCTGTATGAAAAAATGCGTCTGACCCTGCCACATGCAAATGATGTGAACCTGCTATCCTCTCATCTGATACCAAAACAAAGGAAGCAGAGGCTCGCTACGGCTACCCAGCATTGTACACAGCACACAGGAAGGTTTTTTCCATGAACTTACACTGGGTATATTATCGTTGGTACAGACCCCCTCTGATAGTAATCTGTCTCGAATCTCCCACGCAAAGATGGAGGGGCACTCTCGTTTATACTGCGCTATTTTGCTTACAACTTCTGGAGTCGCTACTCTCGGTTTACTACCTCCGATTGCCCTGGGTCTGATGGAGCCAGTTTCGTAATACCTGCCCAAAATTTTACTCACACATCCATTCGACACCTGGATAGGGAAGCGGACAGAAAATCACATTATTAATAATTTCAAGACAAAAATAAAATTGTTTAAGTATGCATTAAACAATGACAAGCTTACGTTTTGATTGTCCAGCACTTGGACTTTTGCATCTGCATGGGTCTATAACACAAAAATATACCTTAAATGGTATGAGAACTTACTTAGAGAGTCTTTTTTTTCTTTAAAAAAAAAAAAAATACATTCGTGGCCCTACCCTCTACCAAAGTGATACTTTAAAAACATTTGGAAGAAAAAAAAAAAATCTGGTCAAAACGTAATTCTTTTAGTATTAATGTTAAAATACGCCTTAAATGCGAACAATAGCTAAGCCAGACTAGTCTCCATCGTCCGCACTGCTCTTAGACAGAGTACTTGCGGGGGACAGGGTGAGTGAGGGGTTACCAAGACCTACATTTACAATGTACCCCTGAGCTGCGCCAGATCGCGTTAGTGTCCGTAAAGACAGATTCCGGGCTAAAACAGCGTGGCTTTGAGGGGGTTTCTTTTTTTTTTTTTTCTTTTCCTCTTTTTTTTTTTTTTTCGCTTTTTGGAAGAAAAAAAAAGGTAAAAATAAGGAGGCAGTAAGCCACGCCAAATGCATACAGATCTCACAAAATCATAAGTAAATATGGGAGGGAGAGGGGAAGGAGAGGAAACTGAAATTATGCCGAGCCGTATAATTCAGTTTATTACAGCGAACTAACTGTAACGAGAGTGCAGGTTATCACCGGGTGGAAGTAAAGGGGAACAAAAAAAAAAAAAAAGAAAATATTTTAAAAGGTATATATATATATATACACGCGTAGAAAGGTCTATTTGCAGCAACAATCAAGATAAGCAGATGGATCGTTTTATTAGGCTGGAAGGAGGGTGGTGGTGGTGGCGGTGATGGTGGGTGTGGGTGTGTGCGTGGGGGGGGGGGGGGGGTCGGCAATTAGCGCCTTGGCGGCCAGCGGTGGACAAAGCGGCTCTGGAGCGGAGCGGAGCGGAGCGGTGGGAGGACGGGGGACGCCGCCGCCTTCACCTGCAGGATCCGGGAGATGTCGCAGGGCCGGGCGCCGCTGTGAGCGAGTTCCACGATCTTCTGCCGCGTGGAGTCGGGCAGCGGCCTCCCGTTGACGAACACCCCGCCGAGCTGGTTCACGCCGCTGTGACCTGCGGGAAGCACAGCGCCCACCATAGCACCCTCCGCTCCCGCGCACACCCCGCGCAACCGACCAGCGCGCGCGCGCGCCCGCTCCTCTCCTCTCTCCTCCGCGCCCCGCCGCGCAGACACCGGCGCTCCCAGCCGGCCCCGCCGCCGTCCTCGCCCGCCTCTCCCCGGGAGCCACCGCCGCTCCGAAAGTCACCCCCGCCTGCACAACCCGCAGCAGCGGCGAACCCCCAAAACCCAGCCCGAAAGCCCAGAATATTCCAGGCTGGATCGCCATGGGTTGCTTCCTTCCTTTGCTTTTTTTTTTTTTTCCTTTCCTATTCCTCCCCACCAAAAAAAAAAAATTAAAAAAAAAAAAAAGAGGAAAACGCAACCAAAACCCAACCAAAACCCAAACCCCAGCCCCAACCGAGCCTGCCTGCATCCGCACAGCCGCAGCTCGCTTCGCCAAAAGCAAAAGCGAGAGGCTGCCTCGCCAGTGCCCAACCTGAAGCTCCAGGCTTTGGAGGAAGTCTCCCTGGAGAAGCTCTGCTCTACGCGCTCTCCGCTCTCCTCTCTTTGGAGCCTCCTGATAAATTGACTCCAAGAGCCCAGGCTTCTTAGCAATAAATAAGCTCCAAATATAGAAGAGGGGGAAAATATGATGAGCCTCTCTGACATTTGTCTTTAAAATAAAACTAGCTGCACGTCAAGTTTGAGCTTAATTTCTGGAAATAGGCGGAAGTCGCCCCGGATCATGCATGGAAGGCTAATTGAAAAGATCAGTTGGAGCACTTGTGGCAGGCGTGTCACTTTATGACAGTACTCTGCTTTTGAAAATTGCATCGTCACGACAAATAGTAGCATGATAAAACGACCCTTTCTGTCCGCATTTGGATATCACTCAGACTAGATTGAACTCTACTCGCTCTCCCTCCGAGGGAGGCTGCGGTTGGAGGTAGCCGCGGGCTCTGCGCGGACACAACCGAGGGGGCGCGCTCCCCCGCGCAATGGATTCAAAGTGACATCGGGGCTGGGGAATTTGCCGCCCCGGCCCAGCAGCGCGGCCGGCGCGGCGACCTGCGCTTCCCACCGCGGGGAGACGGAGCCCCGCGTCCCTCCCCGCCTGCGCCCCGGGGGTCGGGGCGGCGGGGGGCGGCCGGGGGGCACGGTCCCTCGGCGGCTTCCCCCCCACACACACCCCCGCACCTCCTCCAGCCCCCGTCCCCCCGCGTCAATGCGTGCGGGGAGCCCGTTTCGGGGGGGGGGGACGGGCTCGCCGACATAAAAAATGGCAGCGGGGAACGCAAAATCAAAGTTTCACTTAAAAGGTTAAGCCTTAATCATTATATAATTTCCCTGGAGAGCGGTGTAGATCTCGCCCAGTGGCAATGATTATGCGCCTTGTATTCTATTGCTAGTCATCTAATAGGAAAACATATGGTGTCAATTTGGATGCTCTGCACCATATACACCCAGGAGTTATTAACACAAAGCCTGAAGAGCCCGCCGCGACCTTTAAACAAAATAAAGGCTTCACCCGAATGATATCTTTTCTGCGTTTTGCAGTGGCGATCCCAAACGGCCGAGTGAAGGCATTTTCCCCCCATTACCATAAACCCTCGGCACGCCACGGCCAAGGGCAACCACCGCCGTCCCTGCCGGGCGCAGGTGATGCCCTTCCCCGGGCTGCCGGGGCTCGGTTTTGCTCAGGATAAAGAAAAATACATCGCACGGACGCGCAGGCGGCGGCCCCGAAAAACAAAACAAAACAAAACAAAAACCGAACACCCACCAAACAACGAAACATCACCACCAAAAATAAAAAACAAAACCAAAACCCCCAACCGAACAAACATCCCCACGCGAGGTTTTCTGAGAAACGCCCCAAACCTGTGTTTTTCCTGATGCTCCTCACACGGGAGGGGTCACAACTTATTAATCGATCTAATTTGGAGGGGAGGGGGAGGTGATAAAGGGGGTCTCTTCTCCGGCCAGGTCCCGGAGAAACACCGGGGGTGAGGGCCCGACCGTCCCACGCAAGGCCCGCGCAACTCGGCCCGCGCTTCTGCGCAAGATAAGCGCGTCCCCCGCGTGGGAGCGCCGCGGGGTTGCGCGACCTCGCAAAATCGCGACGGCCGTCGCGATTTTGCGAGGTCGCGCAACCCCGCGGCGCTTCGGCGTGGAGCCCACCCCGCGGAAGATCCACGGAGAGATGGAGCCTGTTCCAGGCTGGTTGGGACCTCACCCTCCGTCCCCCCGACCTCCGCGCAGCCCCTTCCGCCTGGGCGCAAGGAGAGGCCGCTTCTCGCCCGCCACCGCGCCCGACCGCGGGTCCGTGCGCCCCCGCGTTGTGCAGGAGCTTTCCCCTCCGAGAGGCGCGCAGGACCATCGGCGAGCTCTTAAACAACATCAGCAACAACAACAAAAGGCCCCCCAAAAATATAATTAATAATCCGCAAAACACATCGGAATCGGGAAGCAAATAAAACCAGGAGGTGGCGGGGAACTGCGCGTAGCGCAGTGGTGGCTTTTTCCTGCCCAACTCCCGCTGCGGAGCAGGTAGGGGCACACGCCAGGGCCTGGGCCACTAACCGGGCAAGCCCCGGTGGCCCCGGAGCCGTGACAGCGCTCCCGGCCCCTTCCACGCCGCCACCCGCGCCCCGACGGGGCGGGCTGCGCACCCGGCCGCGCAGGGACCACCGCTCTTCCCTCCCCATCTCCTGCGCGCCCGCGGCCGCCCCCGCCTGCCCTCCGCGGCCGCGAAGGGGCGCGGAGTCACTTACTGTTCTGCATGTTGGGCTGATAGAGCAGTATCCCACGGGGCTCGCCTATAGCAGTCTATCAGTGATAAAATAGGCGTTAATCAGGGGAGGTAGTGCACACGGTTAAGCTGCAGAGAGGCTAATATCTCACACGCTTACTTTGTTATCCTTAGGCGTCTTCCCCCGATTACTCTAAGGATTTGGGGGCTTTAATATCCCACGGCAAAAACGTACATATTGTATCCCTAACACGCGAAAAAAAAAAAAAAAAATTTTTTTTTTTAAGAAAAGCAACCCGCCAAGTGGTTTCTCGTTTTAATTGCATGCAGGTGGCGTATTGCCTCGTCGTTAGTGCCCTTCGCTGAGGTGGTGTATTAAGTGGCGCGACAACAATCACAAAGAGAGTCCGAAGTCATGTTTTTAAACTTGCCTGAAAGCGGGGTGGACTGTCCTCTCATACAATTTAGGGACTCGCACATCTGCGTGTCACTAGTTAAAGTCTTCCCTCTAGGACAAAGCAGAAGAAGTACATTAAAAAAAGTGTGGAGCGACGCCGGGAAGGTGTGCCGGCCGGGCCGGGCCGGGGGGAGCGGAGCCGAGAGGAGCGGGGCGGGCGGCGCTGCGCGGAGGTTGCGCGGGGACTGCGCGGGCACCGGCGGCGGGGGGGTGGGGGGGGACCTCCGCCCGCTGTCCTGCCTGCTGGGAGCGGGGCTCCATTTTTACCTCCGGGTATTTCCTCGAGTTATTTACTTTATTTTTTTTCCCTCTCCTTTCCCCGCGGCACTAGCAACTTTTTCTCCCCCAAACTCCCCGTCTTGTGATTAACTTCTTTTTTGGTCTTTAGATCTTCCCCTTTTTCACTGTACTGTGACACACGCTGTCTACCTCGCCTCACTGCTTTAAAAAGTAAGAACAGGAGGGGGTGAGAACTGTTAAACAAAGCCTACAGAAAGCGAACAATGGCCTCCATTCTGCTCCTCTACCCAAACCCCGAGTGCAGAAACCCAGGCTCCTTAACCGGCCGCGCAGCTTCCCAACTCAACGGACCAACAACCCTCCAACTTACAAAGAGCAGAGAAACAAGCCCCTTCTCCCTTCATTAGTGCCTGCCTTGACCCAGCGCCTGGACAGTCCCCAGCGCCTTTTTTTCTCTCCCCCCCCCCCCCGCTCCCTCCCTCCTTCCCCTGCTCCCTCTCTCCTCCTCTCGCCACCTTCCCTCCCTCCTTCCCGCTTCCCCCCCCCCCCCCCCCCCGCTTCATCACCACCCCGGGCCACTTATTTATTTATTTATGCGTCCCCCATGTATTTATTTGAAATCGTCGCGGGTGAAAATGGAAAAGTAATTTCTCGTTATAAATATCTGGCGGTAATTGTGTTACTGGTGCGAGTTGTTAGGGGTTGTAAAAAGATACAACAGCTCAGTGGGGTGCTCAATTGGGGAGGGACAATTACAATAAAGAGCCCATTCAAGGGGGTTGCTAAAAAAAAGGAGGTAAAATAATGAAATAGTCGCAGCCTTCATTTTCTCTCCCTTTTTTTTCGCCTAAAAATACTCATTCTCTTTCTTTTGCGCCTATAATGAATATTAATTTTACTCTTCCTGCATATGATGGAGGATTCAAAGAGGCACGTTTCCCCATTCAGGACCAGCCATGGTATAATTTATTAAGTAGCTTTTAGTAATCTTAAATCCATAAAAATAAACATCAAACAAGTACTTTCTCGCAGCATGAAGACTTTAACTGGTAAATATTTACTGCTCTTTGGAGAGCTACCTGATTAGCAGCAGAGCAAGCTACACTGTACTTCAATGGAGACGTGGCGATATCTCCTTCAGCTGAACTGAACGTGAAGCCATCCCTTTAATACACCGAACACGTCTGCATAGACACACACCGAACGGGAAACCCACTTCTTCAGACACAATTTCCTCACATATTTCACGCACAACTCATAAACCTGGGGCCTACGGGGTTAAAGAAGCCAGCCAGAAAGACACCATTAAACTTCCAGCCCTCAGCTCTGCCAGCACGGACCTCAGAAATGACAATGAGTGGATTTAAAAGGGGGGAGGGGGGGGGAAGTAAAGAAAAGAAAAAGAGAGAGGGGGAAAAAAAAAAACCACGAAACAAAACAAAACCAAACCTCAAACACAGCCGAAAGCGTTTTACAATAGAGGGTGAGGGTAGCCAAGTGCTTCAGCAAGGTAAGAGGAGGTGTGGGGCAAGGGAGCTGCCGTTCTGCTCAGCAACTCTCTAACGCCTCCAGCAACCGGCCCGACATCCCCAGGCCGGGCCCGGCGGACCCGCACCCCCAAGGAAAACGCTCGCAAAATCGCTTTTTCCCTGCCGTAACCCGAATTCTCCGCTCCCCCGCGGGGAGCTGCGGAGCCGCAGCCGGGCCGGCGGGACGCGGCCAGCTCCCGAGCCAGGGAGGGAATGCAATTCGCCGTGTCCTCACAGGCCGGGCCTAATCTGCAAGTCGGTTTTTAATCTCGAAATCTTGATATAATCTGATGGCGGACAGCATTCCCCCTCCACCCCCGCTTCCCTCCCTTCTCTCCCGGTGAAACCGTAATTAGACATTAAGATGACAAAGTTTCGCGTTCCCGGGGCAAATGAGAAAAAGATAAAAACGAATCGGTTTGCGATTAGGCGCTGGTAAAGGTCAGCAGCTATAAACATTTATTGTCAAGGGCCACTTTTATTATTTTATATCCCTAAAATGGAGAAGATACAGTCACTTTTCTCTAGGACGTTGTGGTCTTTTTCCAAAACAGCCTCTGCCAGGTACATTTAATCGTTCGAGAAAGTTTGTTTTTAAACTTCTCAGAAATTATTCCTGCTCTGCGCGTCCATGTAACACCTCCGTGCAAAGCGTTACAAGGTTAAATTCAAATCCAGTTTTTTTTCCAATTGCACTTGCGAGAGGAAAAAGAATCAAGTTTATTGTTGCGCTTCCCAGGAGCAATTTTTTTTTTTTTCACGGCGAAGAGTTTGTAACTTCTTAAAGAAAAAAAAAAAAAAAAAAGCTCTGCTAATGTGGGGGATCGCAGGGCGGGGGGATCAAAGGGGTGATTACAAGGCTCTTGCAGACATAAGCGAGATTAGGTTTTTTTAAAAAAGAAAAAAAATATTTTTGAAGCATAACGATTTAAAAAGGCAGCAAAAAAAATCCCGAAACCGGGACCACGGCTCGCCCCGGTGCCGAGGAGGGTCGGGGCGGTGCGGGGCGGCCGGCGGGGCCCGCGGTGCGGACGGCTCCGCGCCCCCGGCGCTTCTCCCGCTACCGGAGCTGGGAAAGTTGCCGGCACTAGGGACAAGTTGGGAAGATCCCCGGGTGGCTGATTAAAGCTGACAGCCCTTCAGCTCCGCTCAGCTCCCCGCCTGTACCGCGCCTGGGAGCTGACTTGGCCTAGGATGTGATTTCATTTTTTTTTATTTTTTTTAAATTTTTTTTTTTCTTCCCCCACGCAACTCTCCCGTCCGCTCGCTCCCTCTTTTTGCCCACCATCACGGGTGATCCTTCCCTACTCGAGACCGCGGGAACACAAAGCTAGAGACGCGGACGGGGGCCGCCCCCGGGGGCAACGAGGCGCCGCTTCCCTCCCTCCCACGCGGCGTGGCGTGGGGCCGGAGCCCGGGTCCGGTCGGGCGACCGCCCGGGGCGGCAGGAACGGCCCCCACCGGCCCCCGGGCTCCGGCCCCGCCGCCCCTACGAGCTGGGGCTACCGGCAGCATCGGCAACACGGGCACCGGCGCTTGTGGTCTCCCTGCCCAGCAAACGCTGCGTGGGAATTAACTGCTGCTGGTGTTGGCATTGGTTTCCGAGTCAGATGCTTTAGCTTTTCCAGAGGACACGGGCTTATGTGAAAGGCAGAAAGTTTGTGAGCTCCTGGGCTGGAAAGTTCCCTGGGAAGCTCTCCGGAATGCAAATGGGAATACGAGAGAGAGAGAGAGAAAGAGAGGAGGAGAGAGCGAGAGCCCTGCATAATATTAAAATGCAAGGAGGGAGAAGTTGGGAGAAGAAATGAGCAGACTCACCTTTATGAGGCATCCTGTCTTGTTGTCAAAGCTCCTGTCAATAGTTTAAAAGCGCACTGATTTGAAATGATGGTGCTTTAAAAAGAGTTGCCAGCAAAATAGTTTTTCTCCACTGAAGCTGCTGGTTGTGTGATCTTGAATTCCTGGGAAGGAGACAGAGATTGACAATAAAATGGGCTGTCAGTGACTGGAGAGCGAGAGATAAAAGAGTGTGTGAGTGAAGTGGGGAGAGAGAGACAGAGCACACCTATGCTGATTGGTGATGGTTCAAGTGTATTAATGTATGTGTGCCTTGGTCTCTGCCTCGCCTCCACTGCTCTTCACTGGCCCATTAGCAAAGCCTGACCTCTGTCATCATCTTCCAGCAAAACACTTCCTCCCTGCGCCTTAACCAGAGCGGGAAATGCGGCGGAGCCGGGGCTGGCTTTTCAAACCCACTAATCACTCCGCAACATGCAAATGCTGCCTTCGCTCCCACACAAAATATTGCTTTATGCAAAGCAACGCCAGCGCCTCCCCGCCGCCCATTGGCCGCCCGCCGCCGGGAACGGCTCAATTGGCCCAGCCGTTTGAATATGAATGCGCTGGGCCCGGCTCCCGGTTCCCGGCTCCCCGCTCCGGCTCCGCACCCGCCGCCCGGCCCGGCCCAGGGCTCCGCCGCCGCCCGGCCCCGGGCTCCACCGCCTCCCAGCTACGGGCCTCCCCCGAGCCGGGCCCCGGGGAACCGGAGCGTTCTCAGGTCGGGTTGGGGGGGTGAGATGGGGGGGGGGGGGAGGGGGTAAGGCGGGAGGGGGGTAAAGGGGGGAGTGGGGGGGAAAAGGTCAATTTGCATTTAAACAGTTCGCTCCCGTCCGACAATGGAGATAAGGGGAAAATAACATTCAAATGGTAAAGACATAAATATTTGGGAGACAGGCGCTTTGTCAGCGGTGAATCGGCCGGAGCTCCCCGAGGCCGGCAGCTCCCCCCCCCTTCCCCGCTCCCAGCGCCGGGGAGCGGGAGGCTCTGCCCGGCCGGGAAAGAGCAGAGCAAATACACCATTTACTTTGTGTATTGAGGGCTCTTGTGAAAGGCCCTGAAGAGTCCTTTACCAAACACTCACAAACTTCTCCCACGTGCCATTTGTTGACTAAGGGCTGCCGGACTCGTTTGGGGTTTTTTTGTTTTGTTTTGTTGGTTTGGTTTTTTTTGTTTGTTTTTTTTTTTTTTTTTTTAAGAGACCGCGAATGGAAGCGCGGGGGGGGGGCGTCCCGCAGGCTGCGGCGGGGGCGGGCAGCGGCCGAGTGCTGGGCAGCGCCGCTGCTTTGTGCCCGGTCGCTGAAGGGGCTTCCCCCCCCCGCCTTTTGCAAAAGGAGCCCCTTCACCGGCTGCCAGAAACTCGAGGGGGAAAGTAAGTAAATGACTTTGCTGCTCTGACCACACACCACAAGTACATTTGTTGAATGCCGGACTATTAAGACACACCTCAGTAAACTCTAAAGCAACCCCTCAGCGCATGCATTTAAGGTTACACTGGGAGCACCAGTCCGAGCTCAGGGTGTCCCAATCGGTTATGGCGAGTGGTCCGGGGGGGGAGGGAAGGGGGGTCGGCACAGGGGGAAGAGAAAAAAAAAAAAAAGCCTTGGGGGAAAGAAAGGGAAGAAGAAGGGACAGGAAAAAGAAATTCCAAGAGCCACGGTAGAAAGTGGAGAGTATGAACGCGCAAAGCATAAAATGAAGTCGTAGCCGCATACACTTGACTTCTCTTGACATGTGAAAAGTGCTAAAAGTCAAAGCTCATCAATAAAGTATCTTGAAATTGAATAAGAGCCCTGACAACCATTGCATTCTTAAATAAAGTACAATGAGGAGACAAACGACTCTGCCAAGGAGTTTGCATGTGAGTGAAAGGGCGCCTCAATGGGAGCGGGATAATGGGCTGCCCGGCCGTCATGCACTGTCATCCCCGGTCCCGCCGAGAAGCTGCCACAGCTCCCTAATAGCACAAAATGGGCTCTTAAGAGACTGCCGCCTTCCCCTCTGCCGCTCGCTTCCCTTCCCCTTCCCCCGACGCCGGGGTGCCGCGATGGCCACCCCCGCTCCGCGCCCGCCGGGGAGGCCCGGGTAGGCAGAGGCCGAGGCGGGCAGCCTCTCCCCGGCCCTCCCTCGGAGCCGGCACCGGGACGAGCAGAGTCTGTCCCGCGGAGGCTGCGGGAAGGGAGAGCCGCCGGCCGTCCTGCCCCGGGACCCGGCCGGCCCCACCTGCAGGGGCGAGGGGCCGGGGGCCGCTCCCCCGGGCCAGTCTCAGCTCTCGCCGCCTTGTCCAGGCCTAAAACAACCTGCCGGTTTGGTGGGCTTTTTGTTGTTGCCCCCCCTCCCCCCAGTCATGCATATTTATAGAAACGGAGCCGAACATCGCGATGGACACACGGGAGTATTTGGGTGTGATGGGATCTCCCCTAAAGGTAAGGCAGGGCAGGAGCCGTGGGGCTGCGGGGGGGCTCTGACAAAATTAGGGGCTCGGGCAGGATCCCCTCCCTTCCCCCGGCAGCCGCCTGTTCCCCGCGCTCGCCTCATCTCCTCCTCCCCAAAACTTTCCAAAGTACCGGCTGCCCTTTGAGTTAACCTGCCCGCGGCCAAACACCATTTCAGGGGCGCCGAGGAGAACTTTCAGAGAGACAGAAGAGAACCGAACACAAAACAAGGGCCAAAATAAAGTACGAACCGGTGTCCCGCTTGTGTCCCCCTCCAGGGCGAGTCCCGGCGAGCCGTCCCGCGGAGCAGCCGGGCTGTGCCCTCCTAGTTGCCGGTGGCCGAGGCCGGGCGTCCCGCCGCACGCATCCTGCAGGCGAGAGAAAGAGGCTGCGGTTTGTAAACTCGCGCAAATCTCGGAGGCTCCAAAGGGATTAAAAAAGCTGGGATCTAGTCCTTTTTCTGGAGTGAAGTCAGTCGTGTCCGTGGGCTTTGCTTTGGTTTTTTTTCTTGCTTTTTTTTTGTGGTGGTGTTTTTTTCCTGTTGCACTCCCTCTCTAGAAAACGAGCGATTTTTTTTTTACTCTCATCCACGGGGCGTTAAAAGGGGGAAAAGAGAGAAACCACTTTGTCCCAAATCGCAGGCAAATATCATTTTTACAAGCTCTCAATTAGCCATCCCTTGGATTAGCACCTTCTTACGCCTCCTCGCCAGAATAAAGCAGCCGTAATCTTGTTGCTATTTTCCCCTCGGGCGCAGCGGGTTTTGTGTTCCCTCCCCCCCTAAAAAAAAACTTTTAACGCTCCCCCCAGCCGAAAAAAAAAAAAAAAAAAAAAAATTACCCGGGCAGGGAGGGGAGGGGAGGGCAGGGGTGAAGCCGGTGACGTCACGAGGGGGGGGCGCCGGTGAAGCGGGAGCCCCGAGCGAAAGTTGAGAGGAAGGAAGAGCAGCGGGGCGGGCCGCGCGCGGAGTGGGGGTGCGCGGTGCTGCGCGGGGCCGCCCGCCCCGTCGCGTCCCGCCGAGCCGGGTCTGTCCCGGCGCGGAGCCTCCGCGGGGTCCGGCCCGGCTCCGCGCCGCCATTTTACCTCCGCCCGCGGCGGCGGAGGGGCTGCGCGGGAGCGGGCCCGGCCCGACACCGCCGCCGCTCCCCCCCCCCGCCGGTTACCCCCTGCCCGCCCCCTCGGAGGAGCGGGCAGCCCGGCCCCGGCCCCCTCGCCCCCAGCCCCAGCGTTGCCCGGCGGCGGTGCCCGGCCGGGGGAGCGGGGACTTGCCGGGACTGCCGTGCCTGGACACCTCCAAAGGAAACGCTGGCTTTTCTTTCTCTTTTTTCCTCTTTTTCACCTAGCAGCTTTCCAGCCGCTGCTCGCCCTACCGAGAAGGCTGTCACCCTCCCCGCTTGATTTTCCTTTCCCTCCTATTTTTTTTTCCTCTTTTTTTTTTTTTAATTAATTTTTTTTTTAAGGAAGTGATTTTTTCGACTTTCAAAAATGCTCCGCTCGCCTTTTTTTAATGAGGCGAGAGGGAGGAGAAGCAGTGCTGTGAGGTGCTTGGCGTTACCCCTGCCCAAAAGCCCTGCCCTCCTCCAAGGGCAGACACCCCCAGACCCCCCCCTCCCACGGGTGCTGGATGCGCCGGCGACACCCGCGCCCGCCCGAGGTGCGCCGTGGGACCCTGCGGCCCCGGCCCTGGCTCTCGGCGCGGACTGAGACACCCTTTAGAAGATTTCTACTTTAAAATCCACACAGGATTATTGTAACTAACATTTTCCTGCATCTGTTTTTTCTCCCCTCCTTTTTTTTTTTTCCCCGGTAACTATTCCAAACAAAAAGAAAAAAAAAAAAAGAACATAATTTAAAAAAGGTTTTTTTAAAAAAGGTAAGTAACTATTATATACGTCAAGGCTTTTTTTTTGGTTGTTGTTTTTCCTAATTAAAATAATTTTTCACTTTTTTACATGATCTCGTGCCTGGGTTTTGATTTGTGTAAAGCAGCAGCGTTTGTTTCCCTTTCGTGTTTTGTTAGGTGTTGAAAGCAGAAAGTGCTGAGTTAGAGACTCCGGTATCGTCTCGTTGTATTAATATCTGGGCTGCAAACTACCTTTTTTAATACCCAGAAAAATGCTTAAAGTCCTCTTGTCCAGTTCGGTCTAAAACTGAAGAGATACACAAATCCTGACGTCTTAGACTACAATGCTTTTGCCTTCAGGACACTTAATGCCTATTTGTATATGTAGAGACAGTGTTTGAAACCTATAATGCACAGGACACTGAGTTAAGTGGAGCTTTTCTAGTTTATAAACAATCTGCAAAAAGTTTGGAATCGATTTAACCTCTTTTATGTTGGCCTTTTGCATAAGGCACAGCTTTGTGTGCCAGGATAAAAAAAAAAAAAAAAAAAAAAAGGTTTTCTGAACCCTGCCGTAGTCGCTCTGAAACTGGAAGACGAATATACATCTTTCTGTACACGAAAGCCTTTGATTATAGATATGTGAAAAGTGTCATACAACCGGACCCGCTCGAAAAGCCTTCAGAAAAGAAGGGGGGTGTGGAAGCTTAGCGCATCCTGACGGGCTTTTTAAATGCTATTGATTGGGACAAGCTGTTCAAAACCCCAGTAACAGTTAATCTGCCTGTTAATCAAGCCACTAAGGAGCTCAATGCGAGTTTTATTAGCAACTGGAGAACACAGGCAGCAGAAAGGATCAAAAGCCTACACCCTTGATATTTGTAAAACCAGCCTTTCCCAAAAAATATATTTTCAATTACAGAGTAATTCCGAGCTTATCAGGGCTCGCTCGCAGCCCCGCGCAGATGGATCCGCAGGCGCTGCCAATGCCACCAAACCAAGCGAACCAGCGTCGCATCGCGCTGGCCCCGCCGAGGTGCGGGCTTTAAAAATAACGCGGTTAAGGGGGAGGGGGTCCGGCTCTCGCCTCTCCCCCACCTCGGGCTCTCCTGGCCTCCCGAATTAGCAGCAAACCCTAAAATTGGCAAAGCACGAGGAAGAGGTAGAGAAACTCCCCGGCTTCACGTCAACTGTGTTATTAGGCTGAGGGGGTCGAGGGCTCTTTTTCTTTTAGTGGCGTTATTAGATTTATCGCGGCAAGTTTGCAGGGTGCGTTTCCCTCTGCCCATCCTTTTGGTGGAGCCGCTCATTTAATTCCTAAAAAAAAAAAAGTTTAAATCGCAAGATTCGTAATTTGGAGAGCCTGAAAGTTGAATTTCAATTAATTTAATGACCAGAAATATTATTATATCGGCTAAAATCAACATTTGATCTTGTCATTTTTAATGCAAACCGATTGCTTTATATGTCAGCGAGATATGCATATAAAAGACTATCTGGTCAGAGGTAATTATGTCACAGCTTTTTCTCGGCATGACAGCTGGATAAACACCATCTCCAATAAACATCTCTAATTAGGGAGGAGGATCTGAGATAGATGGTGTTTGATTTATTACTGAAGGAGAATGTCCATTTACCGGTATATTATACTGAAGCATCACTGAGAGCGTTCCCGCTAACGAACCGTAAGGAATATTTGGAGATGCTCGAGGACAGGTAAGCGGTGTCTTAGGTTTTACGCTGTTATTTTGTTTCGTGTTATTTCGGAGGAAGAGCGACCTTTCTAGGGTATTTCTCCCTTTCCCACTGACGCCCTGATTTAGCAGATGCACCCAGGGCTGGGAAGGCAAGCCTGAGTTTGTGGGGTGAGAGGTGGTCGCCTCTCGGCTACCGGACCTTCCCCAGCCCGAGCAGGGCGACCGAGCCTCCGCGGCGACCGGCGAGCATTCGGCGTTACCCAGGGAAGAGCGGCCGGGACGCGGCCCCCGACGGCAGCTCGCCTCCCCTCCCCGCAGCCCTCCCGCCTTTCCGCGCCCCTCCGCGAGGGCGTGCGGGCCTGCCGCGCCGGACCCTCCGTGACCCGCTCCCCATCCCCGTCCAGCCGCCCCTGGGGGCTGGGGTCCGAGCCGGCAGCCGGCTGCGCCAGGGCCCGGGGGGGAGCGGAGCGGGGCCTCCCGACGGGCGCGGTAACCTGCAGCTGCCCCCGCCACCTGAGAGGGGTAACGGCGAGGGCCCGGGTCACGGGGCGGGGGGACGGGAAGGGAAGGGGGGGCTGCAGGGAACGGAGCGGGGGGAAGCTTAGGAAGCGGCTCGCATCACCGGCCGCCCCCTCCACCCCGGGGCACCCCCTCCGACGGGCGGGCAGCGTCCGGAGCCGCTCCCTCCCACCCCCACCTGTTGTGCAGGGCTCCAGTCCGCTCCCCTCGCCTTCCTCCCGCGGCGTGGGGGTGCCCGGGGTCGGGGTGCCTGTCCCCCCGCCCCCCCCCCCCCCTCCCCCGCGTCGCGTCGGCGGCAGGGATCGGCCCCGCGTCGGGGCGAGCGGCCGGGGGTGAGGAGAGGGGTGGGGGGGCGTGCGGGGACGTTACCTGTCAGCGGGCGCGGAGGGCCCGAGCGCGGCGGTCCTGCGGCCGGGAGGAGGTACCTGGCGGCTCCGGTCGCCAATTTCCACGCAAGAACCTGCCACACAGTTTAAATGTCAATGACAGCAAAAGAGGGGTGCTGCCTTTGCACTAACTTTCCCTTAATATCCACGCCAGCGCCTCCCCCATTGGCTGGGCCGCCCCGGTGACGTCACGGCGGACAGTAGTTAGCTAATGAGACATTTTCGGCGACACGAGCGCGGACGGCGCGGGCACGGACACCGCCCGCCCCGACGGCGGGCACGGCACGGCCCCGCCCGGGGATGGGCCGAGGGTCGGGGCTCCCCCGCGGGTCGGGGCTCCCCCCGGGCAGCGGCGGGGGCTGCGGCCTCCTCCCGCTGCCTGCCGGCTAAGGGGGGCTGCGGTCCGACGGTTCGCCCCAGCCCCAGCGCTGCCCGCAGCCGGGCCCGTCCCCGGCCAAGGTTTAGGCTGAAGGTTTCCCCTGTGAAAAGCCCTCCGAGAAGCGGGGACACACTCGTGCGTGGGTAAAAAGAACCACCCCCCCAACCCCGGCCCAGCCCCGCGGCACCTCGCAAACGCCGCGGCCGCCCCATCCCACCCTCAGGTCTCCGAGGGGAGCGGGATGCTGACCCCTGCGAGACGGGACGGGACGGGACGGGACAGGCCGCGGAGGGTCTGGGACACGCGTGGGCCACCCCGGCAGCCTGCCCGCCCTGAGACAGCCCCCGCGGCTCACCCGGGCCCGGTGGGTCCCGCCCGCGCTCTCCGCTCTCCCCACCCGCACCCTCTCCCATTAGAGAGGGAGGGAGAGAGGCCGTTATTTGCACACACTTGTCAGGGTAAATAATTTATCAGCAAAGAGCACACACCCCCCCCGCCCTCCCCCCAGCCGATAGTTTTATTGAACCGCACTTAAATGTTTCATGAACCTGGGATGAGGCGGGGGCTGCCAGATAAAATTATAAGGCGGCTTTGACGGAGGTTGGAAGGAGAGGGTTTTGGGGGTTACGGGGGTGCTCTCCCGGCTCCGGTTCTGCCGTCCGGGGTCCGGTGGCCGCTGCCGGGGCGGGGGTCCCGGCTCGGACCCCGGGTGACCCCCTTCTCCTTATGCGGCCGGGCCGCGTAAGTCCCGCGCGTTGGCAGGTAGCGACGGCCCCGGGGGGGGCGGCCCCGGCGGCGCTGCCAGGAAGGGGTTTCGCGGCGCGTTTGGAGCCGCTGCCATTAAGGGGCTTGCGGCTCCCTGCAACCCGGCAGGGTCCTCCAGGGAAGCGTTGGAAACACCACGGCTCCCGCCTGCTTATCTGGCTGTCAATAAAAGGAGATGGCTCCTAAAGCAGGGCCAGGTGCTGCCTCCCCTGCTCTCCAGCGCGCCGCTCTCCAGAAACTGCTCAGGCGTGAAGCCAAGTCTGCTTGGCCAGGCCTCGGCGGAGGCAGGCAAACAGTCCCCTCGCCAGCGCCAGAGCGCTCTCTGTTTGCCTTTTTATCTCCTAAAAAAAAAAAAAAAATACACAGGGGCGGGGGGGGGGGGGGGAAGCGAGGCAGGAAGGTGGGGGAGCGGCGGGAGCAGAGTCCGTGTTTGGCTGCGAGATCGCCGCAGAGGCTAAAAAAAAATAAAAAATAAAAATAAATTAAAATAATAAAAATTTTAAAAAGATACGGGATAAAAAAAAAAAAAAAAGAAGCTGCAAACCGCGGCGCTGAGGGGCAGGCGGGACCCCGGGCCAGGCCGGGCCGCCTCTCCCCGCCGGGGGCTCTCCCCACTGCCCCGAGACAGGCCCGGTGTCACCCCGCGGAGCGCGGTGTCCGCACGGGCAGCGCCGGGAGACTCCGCGCCCCGCCGCGCACCGGGCGGATCGGTCGGAAAGAGGTGCCGGGGAAACGGCGGGGGGGGAAGCCTCCCGCCCCCACCTCCGTGTGTGTCCCCATTATTTTTTTCTTCTGCCACGGTCGGGGCCGCAGCCTTCACCTGGGCCGCGGAGGAGGGAGGCGGCTCCGCGGAGCTGCGCTGCGCGGAGCCCCGCGGGCGCGGAGGGGAGCCGGGCTCGGTGCGGGCGCCGGGCAGGGGATAGGAGCAGGGGCACGGCAACGTGTTACAAATTTATAAGGATTATACATATTTGATTTATACCACGATACGAAGTTGGGTTTGGTTTTGTTGTTTTGTTTTGTTTTTTTTTTTTTTCCCGAGGATGCCCCAAACCCCCGTGTTCACATAGATTGAGCAATTCTCAACACACACTGTAATAATGAGCTTTAATTCTCTATCCAAGCAGAACTTGAGCAATAATAATAAGCACATCAGAACAATTTGTTTACTGTGGCATTGCGCAGGCTGCAGGGTCCAAGACTAGCTACAATAAACGGTAAAAACCAAAGGAAACTCTCTAGAACAGGAAAAATATTGCGATAGAAACGTGGTTTTGGCTTTCAAGGAGAGAGGCACTTGACTAGCATTTTAGCTGGGATATTTTGCCCTTGTCCAAGGTACGTGTATTTAAATATTTTCTTTTTATTTCCCCCACACGTTTCTTTGCTTGTCTAACATTTCTCTTTTGCCCCGGGATTGCGTTTAAACCTTGGTGCAGATACGTAATTTTGCTCTTATTTTGTTTGTTGTTCGTTTGTTTGGGTTTTTTTTATTATTTCTTTTTTTTTTTTTAATCCTCTCGTCCTGTCGGTTCAGCCCTCTCGCAGTTTGATAGAAACTGAATAGCTCCATCTCTTCGAATAAAAAATACCTGAGTTATTCTTGAAATGGCTTTTCGCGTGTTGCCATTCGAAGGTCTGAGAGCTTTCCGCCCGTTGTGTGGATGGCAGCCTGCGAGGCGCTCCTGCAACCTGGTAAACGGTTGCACCTCGCCTTCTCCTGAGCAGTAGCCAAGAGCGGGCTGAGCCGGCTGACACGGGGCACCCCGGTTTGTGAGCCCTGGCGAGCTGGAAACTTGTTGTAACAAGCGGGATTAGTGTGCCGGAGTGTGTGTTTGGGGGTGGGGGGGAGCGGTTTAATGTAAGATGCTGCGAGAAACTTCTGTGAACTGAAGCGTCCTAAAGACAGAAATTTAGCAGAAAGATAACATTTTCCCTCGTGAAGAATCCCACTGTAGCCGACTGTTTAATCAGACTATTATTTTCAATGCCGTAACCTTATTTTCTCATCCAACAAAAAAAAAATATTCAAGATTAAAAAAAAAACCCATCAGCTTCTTGCTTAAGAAAGAAACGTATAGCTATAAATCATTTCTTTATAGCTTAACTTTTTAGCTGGGCTTTCTCTCTCTCTCTCTCTCTCTTTTTTTTTTTTTTTTTCTTCTTTTCCCGAGGACTCCTAATGCTATTAATTTGTCTAAAACTTTATTCTGGGCTGTCTTGAATTATTTCCCTTCTCTATCCTTTAAAACATTTTCATAATAAGCGTGACTCCGGACAATGTTTGATTTGTTTTTCTCCCCTCATCCCGGTTTAGACTGAGACATTAGCTGAATTCCCTGGGGGTGATTGGATGCAATTCGCTGAAAGTCGACAGGCACGTCCTGGATGTTAGAAATTCACTTTTCCTCAACGTGACAAGGCTGAGTTCGATCTACAATTGTATTTGAAAGGGCAATGAGCGGAAAGATCTCCCATCATTAAAGCCTCCCTCTTCTTTAGCAAAATAACAAGATACTTCATTTGCACACAAACACTCAGGGAAAAAAAAATCCCCAAACCCCAACCGACCCGCGATAACTCTTTAATAAAACGCTATCTCTGCATAATTTGGGAGGGGGACGACGACATATCAAAAGGTATCGGAGGTCCCCCAAAGCGCCCATGTGATCGAGTTGACTTTTTACTTTAAATCTTGAATAAGACGTGAGTTGTAACAAGGGGATTTGCACTTACTCCATGACCCTTGTAATTGGATTAAATATAGACTGAGACGTACAAAAACATACCAAGATTGACACCTGCCAACTGGACTTCCTTATGATTGATTGTGATGCTTCGTGCTGGCAACAATAATGAAATAAATTGTATGGATAAAACAGCACATTTGTCATTTCCGTGCCATAAGAGAGGAAGGCAGCGTGTTAGGCAAGCTGTTATCTGACAGGCACGAACAGCAGACACAACTAAAGAGCTAAACAAGGATTCCAGACATTGACAAGACAAATTATAACTTGTCACAACCTTTTTAAATTCAGAAGTTTTCAATTAACATATATATTGCTGTTACATATAAGATCGGGTGGACTTAAAACATAAACAGCCAGGGACGGAGGGCGTCGGGGGGCCGCGGGAGGCTGCGGCACCGGCGCTGCCCCGGCTGCCGGCGCTCACCGGAGCCGCGGCCCCGGGGACGACACCCCGCAGCCGCCCGGAGCCCCCCCCCCGACGGCAATCCCGGGGCAGCGGGGCCGGGCGCTGGGACGAGCCGGCGGGGGCCGCTCCCGCCCGCCTTTGTCCGCGCCCGCCGCCGGGCCGCGGCGCGGAGGGGCGCGGAGGAAGGCGCGGGGGGGTGTGTGTCCCGGCGCAGATAGCGCATCACCTCGCCGTGTGCCGGCCTCCCCGGTGATAAAAAAAACCACCGTCCGCTCAGCCCGGGCTGCAAAACGCGGTGGGCGGCGGTGTGTCCCGTAGGTAATTGATTTGGATTTATGGCTCCCGGCGGCAATTCCCGGCGGGGGGATGGATGCGGCGCAGGCGGGTTGTTGCGCTCCTCCGCGCCCGGCCGCATCCGCGCAGCGCGGCCAGCCCCGGGCTCTCCACCTCCCCCCGCCCGCCGGGTCCGCAGGGGCCCCTCCGTGATCGGAGAGGGAGGCAGCCCCCGCGGGACCCTCCTGGGGGGCCGGGACCCACAGCCCCGCTGCCCCGAAGGCGGCCCCGTCCCGTGGATCCCCACGGCCGCTCGTGACCGGGCTCTCCCCACCCGGCCCGGGCGTCCCAGCGGGGAAAAGCCGCAGTCCTGCTGAAGAGGGACGCGTTCCCCGGCGGGTGGGGACACGTCGTGGCAGAAGGACGTGGGTGCCCGGCCGGGGGCTGGGACCGGCGAGGTGGGTCAGGGTCCGGGTTTGGGCAGTCTGATCCCCGCCAGGTCATTTCTGGGTAAGCTCTGCCCTTCCCGTGGTGCTGGGAGGCGGGAGCGGGCTCACCGGTCACGGACCCGAGCCCCCCGCCACAGCCCGCTCCTGACGCGACTCTCCCCAAAATGCCAACGAAACAGCCGAGCTATTTTCACCCAGGACGCTTTGTCCGAGGAGATGCTGACCTGACCCGGCCCGGCCCGGCCAGCATCTCCCGGGAGCAGGAAGAAATCCTGACTCTTCCCGAAAACCGTCGGGTCCCACTCGTGGCGCAACTCCGGCGCTTATACAAATATTTTTCATCCCCGTTTCTTTTGTCTGAGCGGGTTCCTGCTGGTCCCGAGGTGACGAGCGGTAAAAGTGCAGGGCTGCAGCAACGCGGCTCTCCCGGCCGTCGCCGGGGGCAGGGAAAAAGGACCCTCCCCCCCCAAAATCCCGAGTCCCAACTTGGGAAAAAATAACTAATATTCCAAGGCGACCTTTCCATTTGCTGTAATTACTGCCAAACTCATTCCTCTAAATTAAATGCTGCAAGTGATTTGAATCCTTGTAAAGCAAAAACCAAGTTCCATCGAATTAGTTGTAGCCTGCCTGCTTTCCCCAGTGACTGCATCTATTAACATTATAATCTCAAACACCATTTTTTATGTAACACTATTGTTAGTAAATCAACTCCTCAGGTCCACAGAGACGCTGACCCCTGGCAATTCAGTGAAAGTGTAATTATCTCCCCGAATCTTGGACAGATTTAAGAGATTACATTTCAACTAAATCTATATCAATGCTAATTTTTTCCAGACTCCAGGTGCTAGGCACTCCGAAATGGTGTTTCTGCCCCGCAGAATGGGTTACAAAGAGGAGAGGGCTTGCTGTGTAGAGGGCCAAAAGAAATGAAGCCCCACATAAAATTACACCTATTTTTTGCTACAAAACCTGGTTCTTGTATGGCAAAGTTAAACAAAGCAGCTATGCTAAATTAGCGTTAAATAAAGGCTAGTTTAATGCTCGGTTACAGTCAACTGGTGTATATTTGATGGCTAATTGTCTATCAAAATTAAAAAGAAAAGAACAAATGATTCGTTATAAGAAGGTGTTAAAAGCTTCGACAAAAGGACATTTCACAAATATAATATCTGTGGATGGCGAATTGTCCTTTTGAAGCTTTTTTAATGTAGTAAAGGCCTGGGACTCCCTAGATATGAATAATGGGGAGAAACGCGCTCTTTTATTCGGAAAGAGCCTCTTTTAAACCAGTCGCTCTAATAAAACGGCAAGGACAATATTCCGGGAGGAACGGGGACCCGCGTTGCTGCGATTTCCGACGGCCACTTAAATAAATAATGCCTCGGCAGTAAAAAGGCATTTAAATGTTATTTGGTTTGCGCTTAAAGAGACCTAAGCGCCTTCCCGGTGGAGAGCAGCTCTCGCTTGCAAATCAACGGATATCAGCAGGGAAAAACCTGTATTTGTAGGGCTGCGGGGATGGGGATGGGGACGGGGACGGGGACGGATCCTGCACCGGTGCCCCGCGGCCAGGCGAGGTGCGGATGGCCGCCCGCCCCGCATATATTTCTTTATCAGAGTAATGGGCCGGGAAATATTCCGGGGGGGGGGGGGGAGGAGGGGAGAGGGAGGGGATAAGCAGCGAAAATAAGAGGAAAAAATGGTAAACCCACCCACCCGACCAAAAACCTCCTGTGCGAAGTTAAATTAAAGAGGATGGCGGCGAGGCGGGCGGTGGGGCAGGGTCAGCCCCGCCGCCTCCGCGGGCGCGGAGCCCTGCGCGGCCGGTCCGCGCCGGGAGGGAACGGGTCCGCGCCCCCGCGGAGGGCGTGTGGGAGAGCCGGAGTATGCAAAAAAGCCCCGACTAAATCATGCAGCAAGAACGACAAACCGTCTGGAAAATGGACCCATGGAGCAGCAAGAATGTACTTTTTTATCTTTGACAACTTGTGTCCTAAAGAAACTATCTTGAAGATAATTGAAATGATTACAATTCATTGCTGCCTTACTTTGAGTAGGAACAGTCAAATAATGAAATCTTAGTAATACGGCAAAAATTTAATTTACATTACACCACTGCTCGAGGTTTCCTTTTTTTTTTTTCCCCTTTTTTTATGCCCAGCTTCCCCTAGAAATTTTGTGCTCGCACATAATTCTGCACTTTGTTGCATTATTCGTATTTTTCGGGGTTATTTCTCACCCCCTCCCACCCTTCTCCTTTAGTAACGGTCTTCTCTAAAACTTCCAGGTGCGGGGGGCAAGGAGGGACCCCAAAACTAATCCCAGCAAAACCGGGGCGGCTGCTGCAGCCGGGCGGCAGAGGAGATATCCCTGCCCCGCAACAAGAGCGCGGGTTTCGGCTAACCCCCAGTTGCGGGGGGGGTGGGGTGGTTAGCCAAAACCTCCGCTCAGGCTGCAATGAGCAAAGGCTGAGCAGGCAGACACCCATCGGGGTCTGTCCCACATGGGGCAGCAGCAATAATTCATTTTTGGAAGCTGTTCTGGGGCTCAGTCCATCCATTACTATTACTATTACTATTGCTATTGCTATTGCTATTACTATTACTATTACTATTACTATTACTATTACCACTATCAATGTTTATTACTATTATTGTTACTATTACTATTATTATTATTATTACTGTTACTTACTATTTTCACTAGGAAAATGTTTTCTAGAAGCCATAGGGTGTCCCCAGTGATGGGGTTGTTGTCTGGGATAATTTTCATCAGAGCTTTGGGCTGGAGGAGGGCAGCAGGGCTCACCTGCCCTGGGAAACGTGAAGGAGCCAGGGTGACCCTCTGCCCCAAGGTCCCCCCTGTCCCCTCCTGCTTCCCTTGCGGTTATCAGCCGTGGTAACGTCCGGGATGCTCGAGCCCCTTTTCGGCCTCTCGCCTCACAGATTGTGTGGGAGGCAGCCTGCCTTTTAATCCAAGTCAGAAATGGACCAGGATACATCCTCAATGCAACTAACTGTTTCTAAAAAAAAGACCATCTGGTAATTGTCTTCCTTTAGATCTTCCCTTAATTATGCTTTTAATTAAAGATGGTTCAAGGCATTGGACCACATGAAGGGCAGTAATTACAAATTACATTACAAACCCAACAGATGTAGCTCTATCTGCTGGGAAAAAGGTACCGGAATAAAATTTGACTAAACTTTAGGATAAATTAATCCGCTGCCTTGAGAACAGAAGCACATTTTTTATTATGCAGACTCTAGCCAGGATTTAAGTTCTCTGTCATGATTGTTTTCATATTTCTTTGACATCTATTGATTTGGAGGCAGCTGCAAGGCTTTGTCACAAGAGAGAAGAGCAGTCACAATATATTAGCTTGATGGCATAACTCGAATATGAGTAGGAAGGATAGAAACATGACAGGGAGCCACGTGACCGAGCGATGGGTCTCCAACAAAATAAAGAAATTAATTTTTAATAAAAAGCTTTAAAAATACCACAGCTAGTGCAACAGCGAGGGGAACGACAGAACTTGTTAATTATCGAGCGATGGAGCCTCTGAAATTTACCCCCAAAGACTAGGAGGGGACAGGCTTTTAATTTCCAGTTAGGACTCGTGCGTTGGGCAGAAGGCGCGAGGAGCAAAGCCCCAGCTTGGCTGGAGCCCACCCTACCCCTGGCCTGGGGACAACGGGGCACCCGGCCGCCGTGTCAGGGCTCCCCTTCCCCGACAGCCGCTGGAAATGAGCATCGCCTTTTCCCCATGATCCGCTCGGAGGCGAAACTCCGAAACCCCAAGTGGAGTTAATGTAAAAGCCCCCTCGGTGAGCGGATGCAAAGCAATGCAGACGCGATAGCCTCTGTAATGAGGGAAGGCAGTGCAGGCTCAAAGATTTCCAGAGGGAATATCGCCCCACTAATCTGTGGTCACTGATGTCTCCGGATAAACTACTTATAATGCATATTGCAGGGCTGCAGGAACACAGGCGTATGAACTCTTTAAAAATGACCTGGTTTGCAGAGGCTGGCTGGCACATCGGGAGGAGATCAAGAAATTACGGGCGTAAGGGTTTATGAAACCCAGTTCTGGTTCAGTGGATAAAGACATCACTGATGATCAAGGGGCTGTTTTTTAAGTCTACCTCCAGTTCAAAGTATGCGCCTCTCCCGCATTTTGCCAAAATCCTCTGCTAAGTGTGTAACTGGGAGCTCAAAGTATTTGAGCAGGTTTGGGCAAGGTAACAGAATTTCCCTGTCTGGAGGAGGCTGTTTGTTAAAAGCAGTCATTGAAGTCAAGCTGGAGAGCAGGGACAGTGAGGATTCACATGTCAGACGCTCCATCAGACCATTAAAAAGAAATTAAGTTGGGATGTTCTGTCTTCCCCTCTCCCAACTCCACCTCTGTGGGAAACGCACGACAAAAATCCAGCCAGTGCCTTAACGTGGGGGGTGAGACTGTCTCCCCATCAAGCCGCAACACAGTCTGCGATGCCTTTGGCATCTCTTGAAGGTGAAATTGGACACAGGAGACTTCGGGTGCGAGGTTGCGCGGAGTTCCCCCTTTTTTTGCCTGCAACCGCTTGCACCTGCACCCCCCGAGACCTTCTTGACTGTGGGAGCCGTGCACGGGCACCCCGAGCGCTCAGACTAAATGTACGTGGGGTTGTATCTTGTCTCTGCCTCCCCTCTCGCACATGTAGATGCTCTTCCCGGCCTGTCCCAGGTGCGATTTCCAGCGTGCCTCTGCTTAGCTGAGCCCTACAGGACCTGGCCCAGCCACTTTCAGCCCCAGAAGACGCCCCAGCACAAACCAAAGTCAGATTAACGCACACGCACCCCCCTCGTGCCCGGCCTCGGTCGTAGACTCATGCTTTCACACACCCCCTGTTAACAGCGTCACATTTTTTGTCCTTCCGAGGAGCGCTAACCCCTGCGAGCGTCTAACCCCTTTTCCTACCAATTTCTGGATTTCATCTTGCGGGCGGGGGAGAAACGTGAACAACTCCTCGTGGAGTCTCGGGGCCCTCCTGTCAGGAAGGTAGTTATTTGGACAGACCTCTTCAAATGCCTCTTAATCAGCCGACTCTGGGTTTCTAGTAATGCTGTAATTCATGATTGCCTGGTGTCAGGAGGTACGGGCACACAGACACAACGCGCAATACATTACAGCTCCTAGACTCTCATCTCGTTTTAAAATGAGCAAACATAACCCTCCACTACTTCTTCAAGTTTTAGCCACGTATTTTGCTATCATTTCCCCCTTCCTAAAAGTGACCCTGATGAAAAAATTCCATATTAGAAATGCAGAATTTCAGGTTTAAATATTACGCTACGGTGAAAATTACATATGTTTTTCAGGAAAGCCTGTGTATATAATCCAGCTAGTCAATACAAGATTATAGATCTTCCCGAAAAGCTCATACTGCTTATTTATAGAAATATCTTCTATGTCTTCGCATATCAGCAAACAAAAACTTTGGCCCTAAATTGCAACAGTGTTTTTAAATCAGATTCGATATAGAGTATAGATTTATTTAAATATATTAATATTATATATTTATATATTATACCTGTAGTCTATATTTATATTCCACGTAGAATCTAAATACACTTAAATAAATCCACATATTGAATATGTTTATGTTATATATGGAATATATAGAAATAGAATCTAGATTTCTGTAACACTTTGTTCCGTTGTGATTCGATTGCCCTGCCGATGGTCCCATGCGTCGCCATTCAGAAACGATGCAGCGTGCTACTGGACAAATGTTTCTTTGTGAAATATGTGAAAGACTACAGATGTTTCACTGCTCTGCTGGGTAAATCTCAGACCCTTTTTGGTGACGTGGTCTGTAGCTGTTTACACAGCAAGTCAGCAAGTGAGGCGTGCTTTCCTTTGAGCTGCAAGACTGGCCAGATATGAGGTTAAAGCCATATATACAGCTCCGGCTTTCAAAGGTCTGATCCAAAGCTTGCTGACGTGATGGACAAATTCCCAGGTCCACGTGATACGGTCACTAGGCTGAAATCCCAGCTCGCACACTGCACGATGGTGTTTATATCAATAACTGAATACTGCATGTTTTATTTCTAGGCTGCTTTCATGATCAATACTAAGGACATTTTTTTCCTATTGTTGCCTAAAATCAAGCTTTTTCTTGAAAAATGAAAGTCCATATAGCTACGTAGAGAAATGTACAGCCTTACATATAAATTACCTGGTTCTGGGGGTCTGCCCAGTGTGTTGGGCAGGGATTGAAAGCCGACGGCAAACGAAGTATGTGGAGGAGTCTGCGTCTTTAACAGCGTATCTCACAGCCACGATCGCTATTCACGTGTGAATCGTATTTCATGCAGTAATGATGTTGCATAAACTAGCAGTTTCAGAGGTGTAGAGTAGATGCAATAATGTCAGCCTTTTTCGGCACAGAAGAGCGTGTTCTTTGGAGTTTCTCTGAGCTGATGTTCTCTGCCGAGGGGCCACGAGTTGGGAACGTCCGCAAGGTTCACAGCAGCAAAACCTGGCTCTGCAGGTCCGTCCAAGTGACCAGAAAAATCCCTCTGTCAGGCTGTCGTGCACTGCGTGAAGCCGTGTTTTTAGACAAGCGTAGAGATGGAATATTGTAATTTTTCTCCAGTTTTAAAGACAGATTGTCTCAATCATCATAGCAAACAAAGGGTGAGAAAATACTCTCTCCAAGCAGAACAGAAGCAAATTTAACACTTCCAAAATGCACTGACAATTACTTTCCTGGGCATAGCGATGTCACGCTTTTTAGGTGTCAGATTTTGGAGTTCTGTCCCTGTTAGGCGTTTGTGTTAGGCATTGTTTCGGGGGTATACCTTCCTCAGTGGCAGCAACTTCATCTGTAGCAGGTCAGGCTTTGCAGGCTTTACATGGAGACTGGAAAACTGCCCGTTCTGCACCTCTGCCAGCGTGTTCTTTCCAGTTAGGTTTGGGAATAGATTACAATTTGGGTAAAGAAAGAATAAGTATTGATATATTAGAGTAAGCGGGGAAAGCTCGAAGCTGCTGTGGTGTTTGGAATGACAGTAGTAGTCCCTGGGCACAATACCCAGGATATTTGTGGGAATTCCTAGTAATTCCAGGGTATATCTATTGCATGGCTTTTCAGCGTAATACCCAAATACCGTGCCTGGATGTGTATTAGATCTTAAAGATTAATTGAAATCTGAACATTTCTTCACGCATTTTAATTTTTTTTCCGATTAATTTAAAGTTGAGAAGTTTGAGACATTGTCAGGAACTGTTCCCTGCTTTCTTTAGCAAATTATTCAGTTGTCCTTAGCCAAGGAGTTGCAAACAATTTCTTGTAAACGTCTGGGTTACACTGAAGTTCAGTTACATAAATCATTGTGTAAGTGTGCACGTTCGGAGGGCTCTGTGTGCCTGTGTGTGCATTCACACACCTATAGACAATTTTGGGGGGTTCTCGGGAAGAGAATCTCTCTTTTTTCTTGCAAAGATACATTTATCTCTACACCATCTGTTGTGGGGCAAGTATTTCAAAGGGATAACATCATGCATTCAAACTCCAGATAAACATACGGCAGGACAGGATGGTTTTGGTATAGTTTATATCCATTTTACAAACAAGATTTACTGGCTGGTGCTGAGAGCCAAATGTTTCCTTCGCATCACCACCTCACCAAAGCCCATCAGGAATGGTAGCTACGCTTGTACAATACAAGTGGATTCCAGAACAAGGCAAATCTGGGGAAAAGCAAGAACGTTTGAAAATATTGAAACTATTTGCCATTTCTTGTCTTAGAAAAGAAAACGTTGTTGGTCTGTCTGCAAGTCGCTGTCTGTAAATTAGTGGTGTGCTCCACAGTTGGGGTTCGAAGGACCCACACGTGGTCCTGAGCCTCCTGAGCTGGGCAGCAGCAGAGCACACTCTGCTTCCATTAGCTTTGGTTTCCCCAGTGAAATCAGAAATCCAAAAGCAAACCCCCATCACTCGGGGACAAGGTATAGATTTGGCACAGTCCTTGGAGGACTGAGAATCCTAAAATCAATGACTGGATTACACTGATCCATATTTGTAGATGTCTCATCTGTGGTGGATACGGTATTGATAGGTTGCTTCATTTTACCGAAGCGTTTCAGATCACCATGTGGGAAGGCACAGTGGAAGGGCAATTACATTTTCTGGTGTGAGAAATACCCCTTAAGGAAGCCGAAGCCATGGCATTTGATGTGGCTGTAAATTGCTGCTGCCTCCTGCAACATGTCTGAGCATACATTTGGTTACGATATTGCTGTGCTACCTATGTTTTCACAATAACCACACGCTTCTGATTCAGGCACTGGGATGGAGAGCTCTATACACGCATATATGTGTGTGCGTGTGTGTGGACAGGGAGACAGAACCCTTCCTGGAAATGTGCATTTCAAATATTTGCTGCTGCTGTTTCACCAGATTTCTGCAGCTAGTCGTACCACTTTATTAATACTAAATAGTGTGATGTGAAAAATCCCACAAATAGTGAAATCAGTGGGACTATTAGGACATTAAAAAAAAAAAATCAGGACTGCAATATTTTATATTATATTTTTTGAGAACTAGGACTTTACACTTAGGGTTTAGGGAAGTAAGGGGTTTGTGGCCTGGGTATAAATTGCTTTTTATAACTGATACTCTTAAATACAAAGAGTTAGAGAATTCAGAGCAGCGAGAAATTGCTACACGTACAAACCAGAGATCCATATTGATCTAAATAATATGTGATTAACAGTAACCACATCTGGCAGAAGTGTGCATCGTAGCCCAAAGCCAGATTTACACCTAGACATGAAAACCAGAGGCTAAAGCTGTGCGGAGGAAAGCTTAGTTTCTCTGAGGCCGATGGAAGTTTAGGCATTGCCCTCTCCTTTCCCTGTCTGCTGCTCGGGGTTTTGCTGCAGACATCACCTACTCCATCCACGATCTGCAGGTAAAAGGAAAGAGATATGACTCAGATATTGCAAATTTTGCAGATTTTGCACTTGGATGTCCAGGTTTTCCAGACAATAACGTGTTTTTCTAAGGGTTTTTCATGAAGTCCCAGTTTCCTGCGTGATTTCTCTCTGAGTCACATTCCAAATCCCCCTATTTAAACAAAAACCTCCCCTTTGCTGTCAGATTTTGACTAACAGCCACAACATCCTCAGATGGTTGTTTCAAAAGCTGCTCTACAGTTTGTGCACAAACACGCAGTTCGCATTCATGAATAATTGTATGTCCCAGGCTCTTAAATTCATGAAGGTGCAACGGATGCTCCGGCACATCAGTAGGTGTTGAAATTCTTAGATAATAAGGAATTTACAGCAACTTTATCATTGATTTTTTTTTTCTTCAGCCATGCCCTTAGAGATGTTTATTGCACATAGCCATATTCTTTGCATATTTGGAGGAGTAAATTAAGCCTCTATGCTACATGTACATCTCTTGGAGCCTATGCCTGAAGCAAGATAAAAAATGATCTAAAATTGAGGCAGTGTTACATTTTCCCTAAAAATATTATTCAAAGAATGAAGGTGATACAAATAGTGTGCTTTATAGTAAATAGGTCTAAACAAATTCATTACTTTTAGATAGCACCCTAACAGCTCCAGTCTGAATCAAACCGAACCACTGAAAAAAGCTGTGGTAAAGGCAGGAAACACCAGTGAGGAAGAATAGATGTTAAGAGAGAGGGAAGTCTAATGAAAGGAAACCCAATATTGACGGATTATGTAGAGCAGAAGGCGATGGGGTAGAAAAAAGCAGTCAAACACAGGCAGAAATATGCTGTTTAGCAGGAGGGGGCAGCTACATAAGCCAGATCCAATTTGCTCTATTTGCCCTTCCCCTAAAACGTAAGGCAAGCTCTCTTTTAACGCAGAAAACTTTCTGGAGCCCTGAATCCTTGGAAGGAAAGGATGCAAAGGGAGCAAACGCCAAGCCTTCAGCGAGCTCTGCCTGAGCCCCGGGCTGGCACTTGTTGCGGGTCCCACAGACTCAGCCGGGTTTGGTTTGGAGAGAACGTCTCAGCCCGAGAGCGTGGGACGAAACCTGCAGCGACCTCCGAGAGTGCACGGGTGGCCCAGCCAGCCTTTAAGACAATTTCTTTCTAATTTGTCCCTGAGACAGACAGACGTGGTTGCTAGAGAGTGGCGATGGGCCTTGAGGGGTGCTGCTACAGACCCTGCTCCTGAAAAATATTCTTCATGTGCTTTGGCAAGGGATTTCACCGGGGTTCTGAGCTTCCACGCTGTACGCAGACTTAAAGCTCTGCCCGAATCTTTGCAGGCTCAGGGATCTGTATCTTAATTATAAAGCAGCATCCATGGATGTAACTGATTTTGGTTAAGAAAATTCTTCGTATGTCACATCTAATGAATGCGTGGTTCTGGTAACAACAGAGCAAAAGCAGCCTTTACATTACAGAGCTTATAACTGGATTGGGTTTGGTTAGCTTTGAAACGCTGTTTTGCAAATGGCTTTTGACTCATGTTACATGAAACAATTTTATTTTACTGATATGAGACACTTCAAAGTAATAAAGACGCTCTCCCAGTATCTGGTGCTTCCTTAATACTAGTAATTTACGTTGATTGTGTGCGTTCTTCTTTTAACGACTATTCAGCCATCTATAAATCATTCACCTGAGGAAATTCATTGAGAAAACTGCAGAAATGCATTTTTGAGCACAAACCTCTCACTCGTGGAATGCTGAAGTTTTACTAGGTGGATTTTACCTCCAGGAGTAAAACATTGAGCGCGCATTAATTTTGCACATTTTTAATTATGTTTCATTGCCCAGCAAAGCGTGTCCACAAATCCCCCCACGTCCACGGAGAGCTGGTATCGCGGCAGAGCAGGTCTGCGCCTGTGTCTGAAGGGGTCACTGGAAACTAGATGTGCAAGTTCCCACACGGCAGCATAAGCCCGGGAATACTAACAGTTTATACAGGCTGCTGCAGCGCAGCTCAGATGTAGCGAAAAACGTCTTACAGCTCCCACGTAAGCGGTAAAAAATACAGAAAAATAGTACACAGGCAGCCACTGCTTTTGAAACATGGTCACAGTCATGTAATCATTTTGGAAAGGCTCTTTGGCGATCGGTTCATAATATGGAATAAAAGCCAGGAAAATGCAGTGTTAAACAGTGTGACCGTACTCTCCCCAGCACAAACCAGGCATCAAATACCAGGAAAACACACTGTTACACTCCAAGCTTTTTTTTTTTATCAAGGCAATAAGGTATTCATTGGTGTTCAGTGTCCGGGACCTGCCTGAAACCCTGGTGCCTGATTTTCAGCAGCTTCGTACCCCTGTCCCTGGGATGGGGAGAGGCTCTGGATCAGGCCCTGCACAAAGGCTCCTGAAAACTGGCGATTTTCATTTGCTGTAAAAGCCTGATATATATACATAGATATATATATATATACACACACACACACACAAAGTGTAATGGAATAAAGGGAAGAGCCCAGATGCTGCCCCAAAATTGTAAAATGATTTCCTAAGTTATTTTCACTCATATCTTCAAAATATTATCCAAATATTAGCTGCATAGTGCAATAGGAAAGGGAAAAGATCAGCCTTAGAAGGTCTTAGTCTCATTAATGATTTCCTCTAGCAACGAGAAAACCTACCCATACCTCCAAATTTAGGAAGAGCAAATACACTCACAGAAATCCCCACTAGTCTCTGCCCTGAAGCCAGCTTCTTAGCTTTAGGATCACTTTTATTTAAGTTTCTTACACTTCAGCAAAATGCAGCAGAGCTTGACAAATTCATTTTGCAAGAGAAAGTCTGCTATGACTTGTTTTCTTTCTGGTTTTGAAATGGGGACGCGGTGGAAAGCATTCCTAAAAAAAAAAAAAAAAAGTTTTTTTCACCACAGCTAAGCTAAATTTTACAGGGACTGTAGCACACCGTGCTGTACACCGGAGATATTAGCTTTGGTGAATAAACAGCGTTGTTAAAAACCCGCGTCTACATTTCAGGTGCAGTTCAGTCATTCGGGCGTACAGATTTTACCTTCTTAGGCCAAAAAAAATTATTTTGTAAATAAAATTTTTTTGAATGCAAAGTAACGATTAGTTTTTGAATGGCAAGAAATGATTATTAGAAACTAATGAATTCTGTCAGGACTTTGAAATTATAAATATGCACTGAACTGGATCGCTCAGTTTAATCTCCAGTGTCTCTGACTTCACTAAGTAGGTCAGACCAGCAGCAAGTACAGATGTCATAAGATAAGGTTAAAAATCCAAGCAAAAATATGGAAAATGTGTGATCCCCAACCTCTGCGACTCAATGAATACCTAAAAACCTCCAAACCCGTTCTTGGGTAAGAAGCGATATCTGCAGAAGATCTAAGTACAATTGAAGAAAATTGAAGAGAAAATTCAGAGGCAGTTGGTGGTGGCAGAGGCCATCTAAGGAGAAATGAGATTATATATGGGTTCAGTAGGACTCTGTCCTTATTTTGTGCAGGGGGTTGTCTGCAGACAGTGGGATGGGTCAGGCAGGACAGACGTGCGTCCTTGAGAGTCCCCGTCCCGAACCACAGAACTGTGACTGAACAGCAGGAGCCACCTCAGCTCTCCCTGGGAAAAGGCACGTGGCGCTCGCTTCTGATTTAGGCTACCAAATGCTACGAGGAGCTTCACAGAAAACGACTTATTGCATTGGTGCCGCACAAAAATATCCCAAATATCTACTGCGCCCACCCTCAGGAGTCTGGGATCGTGGTAGCCGAAATGGGGTCCGGGATGCAAGGTGGCACTGGGGATGTGCCCAGCCTGGGAAGGCGCGGAGTTTCCACCCCAGCCTTGCGGTGCTGCCCACTGCGGGGACAGGGTGTCACCCGGGTAGGTGCGCCCCGAGATGTGACCTGGGTTGACATGTGCCAAGATGTGACCAGGGATGGCATGTGCTGTGACGTGGTTGAGAGCAGCGACTGCCCAGGGGCAGGGCTGGGGCCAGGAGGGGGCAAGGCAGCACCTGAGTCACAGGGGTGTCACTGTGTCACCTCGTTCTGCTGGCCCCAGCGGGCACGTGGGTGCAGCCCAGGCAACCCCCAGCCCAGGCAACTCCCCCTTTCCGCAGGAGTTCCCGGGCACCGCTGCAGGGTGGCATCGGTCCCGGCTGCCCGGAGATGTCCCCGGCTGGGGGACAAGTGGGTGGTGCCAGGAATTAATATGCACAAATAATTCGTAAGGAGACTTAGGTGATGAGTGAGCTGATTGAAACCCGCAGAGGGTCTGTGCAGAGAGAGACGAGCCCAGGCGAGCGCTGGCCTGCGGATACGATGCCGCAGCGGCTGCTCCCCACCTCGCCTTCTGAAATGGTTAGGCAGTGCCCTGCCTTAAAATAGTGGAAGGGCTGTAAACCCAGCACATTTAGGCATTCCCTCTGTCTCCTACTTTTTGAGGTTTCCTCCCCAGTGGACTGGAAGGGTATCTCTGAGTGAAAACTGAGCTGCTCACAGAGGAGCCTGTCCCTGGAGCCAGACCCCCAACAGCAGCGAGTGCCACCCGGCTCCTGAAAACCCGCCAGAGCCAGTGGCACCGGCAGCTTGGGCAGAGGCTGGCATTTGTGCCGGAGCGCTATCCTGTGCTGGGAGCACCCTGGTGCTGCGGGGGGATTTCCTCAAACTTTCACCTGCCTGCGCTAGCAGTGGATGTGGGAGACGCTGACACGGGATGCTGGTGTGGGATGTTGATGTGTAGCGAGGGAGCTGGGATGCATCCTGCCCATGTAGTGCCATATGCAGAGTCTCGCCGTCATGCCCCGAGGCCGGAGGAGACCTTTGGGGAGGATGCTCCGAGGTGGGACTGATCCTGCAATGCAGTCCTGCGCCGTCACGGCCACCAGCAGCAGCGGGGAGGCTGCAGGTGGTCACCGGGGGCTGGGTGCTGCCAGCAGCGAGCCTTTTCTGGAGCCGGGCTGTGCCTGATCCTCTGCCGTGAGCCCAGTGTGGGCTGTCGCTGCGTCGGGAGCAGGCGTGAGTCCAGGACACCCGGGCTGTCACCCCGGTTCGCTCTCCCTGCAGTGCTCGCTGCCGCCTGCCAAGCGAGCGGCACAGGGGAGACAGCGGATAATGCGCCGTATTGTGCTCTCCAGGCACCTTTTTCTCTTCCACAGCCTAACCATTGTGCGCGTTTTATCGCGATTAAACTCCAGATGAACATCAAAGGGGAAAAGAAGTTCATCAAAACAGGAGTGAAACAAAAGGCTTTTAAAGCGCGGTTATCGTGCACCAAGCAATGCTTTCCAAAGGCAGAAAAGTTCACGTTAAATATAGACTACCTTACTGGCACTGCTTTAATGGTGAGAGCACCCGGGCGGCCCTCAGCGCCATCCGGCAGCCGGACTTGTTGCTGGAGCTGTTACAGCAAATCCCTCTCCGTTTTGGAGGCTCTCTCATGCGTGGGTGCCGGAGCTGGCCCAGGCCACCCGTGTGCAGGGAACAGCCAGCAACGGCCTGGGAAAGCACATGCTTTATTCATACAAGCGAGTGGCACTTTTCTGCTCAAAATATAAATAGTGAATGTATTTTTTTCTTCTAATGAAATGCTCTCTAATGACAGTTGGGAGACTTTGCTTTTCCCCGGGTATAAACGCTGGGAACTCAAATAGCTAGTAATAGTTTTGCAATTTACGATCGTGTTTATAAGCTATAAAATGTGCAAAATGTACTGGCCGCTAGAGAATTTTAAAATCCAGTTGCAGCTCATGCACAAGCTCATTTTTTTTTTTTACTAAAAAGGCAAAAAAAAAAGAACTAGCAGGAGATGGTGCGAGGGAAGGGCTGGTTATGTGATGAGCACTTCTTGCCCAGGGAATGCAGAGTGGGTCTCCTTAGGAAGAAGTCCATTAACTTGGGTCAAGAATGAGCCTGAGGTCTGATCCAAAGTCCCTGGAATCTGGAACAAAAACTAATGGGATTTTAAACTCACAAATAAATATTTATTACTTACTTGATTACTTTTTTTCCCTTAAACGAGAAGATTTTTTTGTTAAGTTGACATCTTCCCATTTCCCATTCAGTAGTTGCTCCAGTGAGAGAAAACACAAAAAAGTGATGCAGGTAGCGAGAAAGGAGTGAATAAAACTCATAGTCTCGGAGACAATAAAGGATTTTTTTCAAATATCTGTGGAGAAATACATTGTTTATGGATTTGGAGAGCTAGATCCTGGGAAAAAAAAAAGAAAAAGAAAATGTCCCCTATTTACCAGCCCTGCAATCACTGAGCATGCCAAAACTCCCGGTGAGGTGATGCTCATTTTGTGCCAGAGAGACAGCATATGGCACAAAGCAATTTTCATTCTCAACTCTAGGTAAAAAGTTTGTTACCACAGGCTTACACAGGGATCGATTTATTCACCCCAAAAGTGGAAGCCTGAGGATGATGGGCTTTAAGGTCTGTTTTGCAGGGGTGGGATACAGGCCACTTTCTCTGTTAAACCCATAAAGCAAAAGGTTTTGTAGGCAGCGGGAGTATATTTGTGTATCTAAAACAACACCCCTGCTATTAGTAGTTAGAAAACCTGAAGGCAACAAAACTAAATAAAATCAGAGCGTGAAAAAAGCTTCTTAAAGTCTTGTACTATCAAAGCCAGCCATGCCCTGTCCACTAGCTTATTTTTGAAAACGATCCATGCAGGGAATATATGCGTCACAGAAATCCACGGGCTGAGGGTATCATGTTGTGTGATCCAGACAAAGAGGATATTTTTTTGGTAAGTCCATATAAAGCTGAACGCAAAGATAATCCACAGCTCCAGAAAGACCCGCGGGTTGCTACAAAAACCCCAAGAAAGCCTCCGCAAGAAGGGGTAAACAATTAACACAAATTTTAAATCAATGCGCTGTCACCTTAATAGCCAGCGAAGTCAGCTAAGATGGGTGTAATATGATCAGACAGTTTAATTCTTGTTATGACATTAGCTGCAGACTTTTACAACAGCTGAAAATGCTGGAGTGAGAAGAGTTTCCAATTATCGCTGAGCTACGATACACAACTCTGGATTAGACCGAGGCATGAACAAGGGCTCCTCAGCCTGACAAGCCACATGCAACAAAAGCCACAGAAGTTTCCGAAATCCGATGAAGATGTTTTCCCTTCTCCCCTTTTGCTGATACGTTTCTGAAAAGGTTTATTTCCCACAAAATAAGGTCATTTTTAAGAGCCTAGCAGTGAAACCAGCCCCAAGCTGTGTGCGCTACAACATTATATATCATAAATCCGTACATCCAGGAGGTGAACTGAACCAATCCGAAGCGATTCTGTTTTCTCAGCATTAAGCTTCAAAAAATTAAAAGTCAGCCAGGCTTGAAGCGCAGATAGACAGGTAATAAGCCATGACAGCACTTCACGGGAATCCGCAGGAATAGGCAAGTAGGTCTGGGTGTCAGCCATATAAATATGATCATCAGACCCAAAGCTCCGAATAATACCGCCAAGTGTGAGCATGTCAATATTAAAGGCAAGCGGGCTGTGAACAGGAGCCCGAGGGAGCGGCGAGTTTAGTGGATGGCCCAAAGACCAGGGAGGCTGCTCCCGTTCCCCGGAGAGGGGCTAAGCCCGTCTGAAAACGCAGATCCCTGAGCTGGGAATGGGCTGTAATTCACACGCCGTCGGGAAGGCTTTCCTTCTGGGTAACACGGAGCTGCGCTTGCTGGCTGGGGATTATTTTTCATGTGTGTTTTGGGATGGTTTTGCCCCGGTTTTATTTCATAGCTTGTTTTAGACCTCTTTTTTTTTTTTGGTAAGTCTTGCAAGAACGACTCTCCTCCTGGGCCCAGCGTAGAGAGCAGGATTTATCATGCCAAACCACACACCTCCTTCATGGCTTTTTTCAGGGGCATTTGCGAACATGGGAGGTAGCTGGGAGATTTGAAATAGCGACTCTTTAATCCAAAGATGGCCCCTTTTTGTATTGCTTATGTCACGTTGCTCTGCTTTTTTTTTTAATATTGCTTTTGGAAAAATGGGTCACGGTTTCCTTTTCAGATCATACAGAGGAAAATCATTTTGTCAGGTCTCCTCCTGTACAGTGCTTCTGGGTTTCTTCCATGTTATTTCCCGTAGCTGAGAATATAGGGTCTAGAAAGGAGAAAAGTAGCCTGGTAGGAAGATAACTGGGGAAAGCCCCACCCTCAGCTGGAAAAGGTCTTCACTGAAAAATAAGTTATAATTCTCTAAAAAGCCTTTTCCACTCTCACGAAAGCCCCATGAGTGCTCCACATTCACTGATTATATCCCAGAAGTCCCCCCCGCCCTGCTCCTCCCCCAGCTGCGTAAGGCCTTTGCTGAAAAAACAAGTCATCTCTCTCTAAAATGCCTTTCCCCACTCTTTTAAAAGCCCCGTGAGTGTTTGCAGAAGTCACCTCAGGTGGCTCGGACCGCAGAGAGCAGCGAGGGTCCTGCTGCCCGGGCTGGTGACAGCAGGCAAGGAAAAAGAGGATGTCACATAGGGAGAAAAGCTGAAACTCCTCATGACCCCCCCCAGATCCTAGCAGGAGAGACCTGTCTGAAGTCAATCCTTGTTTTTTTGTTTTTCAGCAGTCTTTATTTGGCAACACCATTTTTAAAAAGGTTGACCCGAAAAGTTGCTGTGTCATGCAGTACCTTATTCTGCATGATAAGGTAAGGTAATTTCTCATTAACGCGGTTGGCTTTCGACCTCCTCCCCTCCCTGGTGAATGAATAAATAAATAAATACGCTTGACTATGTCCTGGATATGTGCTCGCTGCTATCTGCAAAGCAGAAATGAAAAGCTTTGGGTTTGGCACGTGCCACTCTCCCTGCTCCGGGGGCTGAGGGGCAGCTGAGGGGTGGCCGAGGGGTGGCCGAGAAATGGTCGAGGAGTGGCCGAGGGGTGGCCAAGGGGCATTTTGTCCCCTTGCAGGTGACCAGTGTCCTGCAAAACACTCCTTACCTGCTTGGCTTTGAGCTCAGCCCCTTCGCACGCAGTTTCCCTGCGAAACTTTCAGTTCAGGATGTCACTTGCTGTCTGCTCTTCTCCCCAAAAATTCACCTCCAGCTTTTTTATTTCGCGATGCCAAATCCCTGGAGTGAAAAGGGGCTTTCATGCCTTTATATGGAATTGCAAACCTGTATTAAGCCTCAAAAGATGTTTTTATCAAAAAATCTCGACAGCTGCCAGCTTCCCTAAATCCCAAACTATCATTACGCATTTAGTCTTAGACAGGGGATTTTTCTGGATCTTCCCTCCTGACCCAATGATAAAGCCAAGTTGGTTTGAGATTGAAGATTCATTTATCTCTCCTTGGCAATTATCTCTATTACTGCCCACAATCCTTCCCAATCTTTTTAAACAACATCCTGCTATTAAAGCCACTTGGCAAGCATTTAAAGCCCTGGGATAAGTTAACCATGCACAAAATATCCCACTTGGGGAAGGATCCAGCTATAAAAATAAATGGTTTACGTTCCGAAGGCCATGGTTCAGGATGGGTATTCTTCATTTGTGAAGAGAGGTCATCATTGCTGACAATAAAATTATGTAGGACCTGATCCTCCCCCACTGAGCTCAATAGCAAAATCCCTCCTGATTTCAATGGTGTTTTCCGGGGTCAGTCGCCGGGAAAGCCGACATTCCACAAAGTTGCTGAAAATCTATAATTGGATATATTAAGAGGGCTTTCAAAGAGATGTCAGATTTGGAGGCTTAGTGTAAACCGTGCTGCAAAGGGGATCATTTCGTATAACTGAATCAATAAAGCTTTTTTTTTTTTTTTTTTTTTTAGCGTTACTTTTCTACTTGATCTCTGATGGCGGAAAGGCTAAGCTCTGGAGGCTCACCATCAGCACGGAGGAGGTGCCGGGAGCCTGGCCGGAGCGGGAGCCACCGCCCGGAGGGAAAGATCCTGCCAAGTGACCTGGTGTAAGCTGCCAACGTGAGAGGTGTAATCCTGCAAGCGCTTGATCCAGTGGCTTTGCTTACGCTGTGGAGGTAACTCGTGCGTGTAAGTACTGGAATACCGAGCCCTTATTTTCATGGGGTTGCTGGTCTCCTGTCACAACACATCTCTTTGGGAGATGTGATTGAGAGTTTTGATGAATTTTGCCGTGCCTTACATGTCTATATTTAGTAAAATGAAGCTTAGTTTGCATCTTTGGAACAAGATAGGGATTTATCCCCCAAATGCATTTTTTTAAGTCACGGGCTGCACTTCAAAGTGTTCTTTAACGCCACTTTGAAGATGCTCACTGGTAGCTCTTTAGGAACTGGAAATCTTCCATTTCTACTTACATGGTGCTTTTCTGGCTGATGAGCATTGTTTTCCCTTTGGTTCTCACGCGGAGAAAGGGCCGGTCGGTGTGGAGCAGCCGTGCTGGGCAGGGCAGGCGCAGGGACGGCAGCCTCGTGGTGATGGGCACTGATGTCCCCGAGGGCCTCCCCTGCCATGGGAGGCCAGGGCAGGGACACCGGCGTGGAGTTTGCACCAGGTTGCTTCACCCTTGCAGCACCCTGATTTGTAAACGTGAGTAGGTCATCCCCCCTCCGGCGTCCCCGTGCCATGTGGCCCACTCGAGCGAGTGGGAATGGGGAGACGCCCGCAGTTCCCGTAGGTGACACCGCCATCGCTGCCATTGGGACCTGCTGCAGGTCCCCTCTGTGGTTCCATCAGGTCCTCTCAGTGGTTCAACCACACTTTCCCGTTGCTTCTCTTTCCCTACCGTGTCTGTGAAGCAGCCCTCCATGGGGCCAGAGTCACAAAGCCTGCTCCTCATTCCTAGAGAGCTTGGGTTGGTTTTTTTTCCTTTCCTTTTCAGTGAAAGCTGAAATTCAGCAGAAACTGATGAGACCACCATGGAGAAACGCTGGTTCACCGCACTGGCTAGTACCAGCTTGATCTGGCTCCGGCTCCGGGATATGCAGCCTACAGACACAGTAATGAAAAGAAATATTCTGAAAAGGATGAGTCAGCTGGAGGCCAGTGGGGAGAGCGTGCGGGATCTGACTGGAATTTAAAAAGTTATGAGGCTACATGTTGTTTTGAGCCCTGCCAGCAGAGTAACTCATACACGCAAAATGCTTTGTCATCTGGCATAATTATGTCACTTTGCTGAGTAGCTGGTAAACTCTTTTCAAAATGTTTTTAGTCAATAGTAAGTACATTAGATATAAAAACTGCTGACACCAACGACAAGGGTCTGCTTTATGCGTTGTTATTAGAATCATAGATTCATAGAATGTGTTGGGTTGGAAGGGACCTTGAAAGGTCATCTAGTCCAACCCCCCTGCAGTAAGCAGGGACATCTTTAAGAGAGTTATTGTGGACTCTCTTCCTCAGGACCCTGCCAGACTATTGAATAGCCATGAAATTGTTCTCTTTCTATGTATTAGATGACTCATCCATTAAAACAGCTAAGGTAGCTTCACACCTTCACCTCTGTGCTGTAAGTACATCTGCACTGATGTGAGCTGTGGGTACACCCACACTCATAGTGCAAAATACATTTCTGCGCTTTATTTTTGTATGTTTGCACCAACTGGGACAGCAGCAGTTTGGTGTGAAGCTTCTTCGCTCACTTCTCCAGCCAGGTACCATCACGTCCCTCCTGCCTTCCCTGGAAAGCAGTGCTCAGCATTTGGTGCTTCAGAGGGTAATTTGCAAGCCAGGCAACAACTTCTGAAAATTTGAGGTTTTGTGTGCAAGATTCTTTAAATAAATGACATCAGAATTACATTTATTTGTTGTGTAAAATGCTTTCCATTCCCTCTTTATAAGGGGCTGATCTGCCTAGTCCCGCTCTCTAAACCTGGTCAAACCAGTTGGGAGAGTCTCCGCATGTTTCTGGAACGTCTCCAAGAAGAGGGGTCAGGAAGCAAATGCCACTGACACCGCCTGTCACTGGCCACCCTTTGCAATTGCACTATGTCTGCCTTTCCTGCTTTCCTTTTAATGAACCTTGTCATTTATGGAGATGCTGACATGAACCGCATAACTGTTCATAAGAAAGATGGGTGCCACACAGCAAGACATAACTAATTGCTACCCCCTCAAAGAAGCAGGTCTCTTTCTCACGTGTGGATGAATGAGACATCAGTTCAATCAGACTAAATCAGAACAGGTGACTCCTCAAAGTTATTTCCTGTAATCTTTTGTGGGAAGCCGGGAAGTATCACCGGTGTTTTATCGCTCTCATTGACATGGTGTGAGAGGTTATTCCCCAGCTGCCTGGGATGGTTAGCAAAGGGCCCAAAGTGGGCTCAGAGCCATTAGCGGTTTTCACCAAGGGCTTGTAGAGGACCTTTACACTGGGAAAAGAGGCACCGGTGAGTTTTAGACAAGGCAACCCAATTTAAACCCCAGGAAAGTGCTGGAGCAAATAATCGTACCACTGTTTGTAAACACCCACAGGGGTAGCTACTGATGGGGGCTTGTCAAGAACAAACTGTTAAACCACTCCAGTTATTTCCTATGACAGAGGAAGTCCTGTCATGCAGACAGAAGTGATGGGTGTAGCCCTGCCTCCAGTTTTCTCTCACTTTCGGAAGGCAGTGCTTCACGTGATGTTTTCTTGAGCAAGGTTGGGCAACGTGGTTCGGATGAAGCTAGTGTAAGAGGTGTTGCAAAACCACAGCAGTAGCCAGTTTGGCGCAGCAGTGAGGTGGGCTTGAGGACGGTCAGCCTTGCAATCAGCCAGTGCTAAATTGTCATTCCTGTCCCAGATAGGGGAACTGATGTTACCTACTTACGGTCTCAGATGACCCAAAACAAAGAGGACCAGTGGTACGTGGGCAGGTGGGATGGCATTCAGGAGGACCATGTTGGGCTGGAAGAAGCAAAGTGCAACGCAGGAGGGACAAGGGTGTCTGCACCCAGGGATGGGGTGAAGCACAGCCAGATGGATGCCATGATCCCCTTTGGCTGCTGTGCTTCAGGAGCAACAGAGTTGCTTGGAGAGACTTCAGAGGTGAGCAGTGAAAATGATGAAAGACCTGGAAAATAGGAACAGCTGCAGGGTTGAGCTCAGGGTTGCCAAGCTTAAAAGAGAAGGTGCTGGGGAGGAAGAGATTATAACAACCTCCAAGTACATTAAAGGTGGTCACAAAGGGCAAGAGAAGGACTTGCTCTTTCTGTTCATCCTGGGTAGGACAGGAGCAAATGAGCTTAGTGTGCAGCAAAGCGATTCAGTTCAAATGTAAAGCAAGTCTTCCCTGACAGTAAGGCCAACGAGACAGAAGGACAGGCTGCTGGGGTGAGCCACGGGAGCTGCAGGGGCCCAGGGGATCTTGTCTAGGGGCAGAGGGAAGGTCCAGATTCCCCACAGAGATCCCTTCCTGGCCTTTTTTTTTTTTTATACTGCCATGAAACAATCCCACAAATGTCATTAGGATACCTCCTGGAAAAAAAATTTCCTCCATGGGCTTGTTTCTGTGCCACAGCTCACCTGTGTGATCCTTCGCTCCAGTGCGAAGTGGGTGTGAAACGCTGCTGCTTGGATGTGTCGCTGTCGTACACCTCCGCTCCAAAGTGCAAATAACTCCCCAGGCTGCGAGCCGGGGGGACGGGCCCACGGTAAGCCATGGGCTCTGATTGATGAATTTTCACAGCAGGTGAGAGCAGCAGGAGACGCACACATTACAGATTTCACGTACAGACGGTAGCGCTTGGGAAGACAGATTGAGTGAATACCCCAAGACGTGGCTGCTGGGTAAGACACCAGCCCCGCCGTTACCCAGTGGCGGACAAATCCCTGCCCTCAGCCCCGGCGTGGGGCTCGGAGGTGGCACTCACCGCGGCTGTCCTTGCCGAGACGGAGGGGGTGACACCGCTCCCGCAGCCGGCTCCCCATTTTCCTCATTACCTGCTCTAAGCTTCTCTCAAAGATAAGCGGTTCTTGTGCAAAGCCGCTAATTTAGTCCCAGCAAACAAGAAAATAAGTCTGGATGCAAAAAGGCTGGTGGGATTTTGACAAGATGCATGTAGAGGTTGGGCGACTAGTCTTAATTAGGCCATCTTTGTTTACATTTGATGTTTATCAGCTAATTGGCATGGCAAGGTGTGAGTCACACAGCTTCCCTCTGGCATGAAATCAGTTCGCAGGAGAAAAACTGGGAGAACAAATGATCCCAATTATAAGAAAACCCACTGTGCTAATTACCATCCCACGGACGATGGAGCCTCCCACCCGCGGCCTTGCACAGCCGCCCGCCCCGCCGTCTCCCGCGCGTGGTCCCGGCGCCAGCACGCTCCTCCTGCCCCCGCGCCCAGCCCCTCGCTCCACCCGGGGACCCACCATGTCCCCCCGTGTCACCACAGGAGCAAAGGTGACACTTTGCCAGCTGCTCATTTGGTGCCGCACAGCATTTCTCAGGGACTAGGGCTGCTGCCTATGCCACTGCCCTTTCTTTTTTTCCCCATTTTTTTGTGGTAGCTTGGTGAAGACCATGTCGCAGCAGCAGCTCGTAGGGAATGGCTTGTGCTCCCAACATCACGATGCCCGTCAAACCAAAGCCTGGATGTTTGCTGCGGTGGAGCTGGTCTGGAACCTCACTGCTTAGGCTAATTAAAACCAACATTCAAGCCTTGCCTTGACTCTTTCCTCCCTCCCATCTTTTAAAAATATTTTTAGACCATCTGTAAGTTGGCCGGTTTCCTGCTCTACCCTCCTTGGCACTTGAATTTGATGCACATGCTCATGTATTCTTGCATGTATGTACGTACTGTAAATCCCCATCTTTCTCCCCCTGTCTCCCTCTCCCTCCATCCTTCAGGGAGATGCGTTGCCCCTATACCCTTTCAGGCCTTTCCCCTATACACTAAGGGTCCAGTGCGCAGGAATGTTTCTTGGCTGCCCTTGAGTTGAATGATGATCCTGGAGGCTTGGAAAAGCCACAAAGCTCAATGCTCTCTGTCTCCCTGTGTCTCTCTTGTCTTCCCTTCTTAGTAGGGGTAACAGATGGCTGAGGCTTTCACCAACAGTCCCGAACACATTGTCACTCCCAACTGAAAGTGAAATATTCAGTGGCATTTAAATTAAATAGACTCTAATGCTTCAGTAATATTAATTACGGTTTCATTCATCCCTGGCCTAATAAATCAACACATAAAGATAGGATGATCCTGTGGCTGGCAGCAAAGCAGGGCTATTCTGCCCTTTGTAAGGTTATGCACACAAAGCCCCCATTCTTACAGGGACATGATGGCCCCCGCAAACATCTGTGCTCAGCACCACTTGAGGAGAAGCCAAAGTGGTAACATTTAAACTTTTCTTGTCCAATTTGTCCACGCAACGGGGCTCAATTCAAGAAGAACTTGCGAGTTAAAATTATAAAACCCGTGTTAAGCGGGCGAAAACTTTTTAGCAGTTTGGCTGGGGGGCCCAGATTTATTCCGGCAGTGCCGGCTGAAGCCAAGGGCAGGGCTTCCATTCTTGCTGCTGAATTTGTTACCCCAGCTTCAACCTTTAAAAGAGGGTGGGGGTGGGGGTGGAGAAGGCTTGAAGGGTTTGAAAACGTCATGGCATTAAGCTAAATTTCAGGATTTGGGGAGGCCCTGGGCAACAATTTTTCACACAATTTTTTTGTGTGAATACCACAGGGGAAATAGGCTCTGTACTTCACCAACAACAGGTTTTTTCCCCTCACCGCTATACATATGTAAAAGGAGGCTAATAAAACGGTTGAAGAAAAGATCGCTGCTAGTAAATCTTCCGGAGACAAAACCCTCCACTTGTGATGCTTCAAAGCTGCCCAGAGCTACCAGTTTACCCCAAAAAGTCCCAACTCAGGGCTGCTGATTGGAAAATAAAAAGCCCTGTGCATAAAAACTTCACTCCAATTGTTATGCAGTGAATGCGACGTTTACATACAGCAGCTTTACTTGACCAAATGACTCCCAAGTATACGAATAAAAAGCTTGTCGCCTATACAGTTTAGCTCCTTTGGAAAGGTCCAGCTAGAGTAGGTTTATAATGAAAATAAATATATTCTAATGACAAAGCAATGCCATATCTTGTAAGTGCATCACAGATAGCTGGACCTCTTGAAAAAACAAAATGAAACAGGGGAAAAAAAAAAGCCATGGAGCTGCTTGATGAAGCGTTGGGAAGGCATAACTCGGCGGCAGCCCTTCTGGGAGACAGCGGAGAGGAGCAGCCTCCTTCCCCGCAGAAACGCAGCCCCTCTCCGCTTGGGTTTCAGCACGGCTGCCCTGCGGTGATGTCTGTGCCGCAGACGGCAGCCCGGCGTGGTGGGGCTCCAGCTCGGTGCAAGGACGGCAGCGCGGCGACCGGCAGTGATCTTGAAGCCTACCGAAAGGCGTGATGTGGGGCCTGTTTCTGCAGGAAGCATCCAAGCGCAGCGGCTCCCAGCCCTCCGCTGAGCCATCACCTTTGGGAACGCGCAACCCAAATGAGGCCAGTCTGTGCCAGCAAGCCGACCTGTGTTTAAGTGCTTAAGAAAGGGATTTTCAGAGCCAATCCCTTAAGCAGAAAACTATTTAAACTACCCTGGGACTAAATGCTGAGGAGCTTACCCTAAATTCGGCCAGGTGGAGGTCTCTGCTAATCCTGCTAGCCTGCACCGTGCCTCTTCTGGTCTGTGCCGAGCCAATAACAGCCGTGCTGTGCAGTGCAGGTATTCCTGACCAGGTGTCTCACTGATGCTATCTGCCACTGTCAGCCTGGGGTTATCCCACTTAAACCCCATTAGCTGCTCAGAAAACTCATTTGCCTTCTCTGTTGCTCATGCCTATCCGTTTGAGACCTTTATGTATGCTTTCTCTAGGTGTCCCAAAAATCACAGTGTTTTATGAAGGTGCTTTCTGACAGCACTGCAGATATGCAGCCTATGTCCAGCCCATCTGCTGGGGGACCCGCACGGTCAGGGTCATCTAGTTTAGGAGCTGTGTCCCGGGTCACTGGGATGCTGACACCAGGCTGACCATTGACTGGGGTGTGCCCACAGTGCTTTGGCAGCCCTGGTTGCAATTTTGACATGTCAGCAATGCCCACCTGGAAGGCTGGGACGCTGGGATGTTTTCTCCCTATTCTTTAATGCAGAAAAAAAAAGCAGTGTTGCCTGGCTGGCATACAGCCCCTCTCTGCTCTGCGTTTGTGTTACCGAGAGCAAGCTACAAAGCCAGATCAGAGGGATTGATATGTGGCAGTCTCCCACAGGTGGCTTTTGGCACCAGGCTCAGAGGTGCTGAGCGTGGTGATGGGACATGTCAAACACCCCCCGCTCACCTTCCCAAAGCAGCCTCACAGAGCCTGGCCTGGCTGCGTGAGTGGGGAAGAGTTCTCACCTGTGAACATCCTCCCTGTGCAAGGGCGAGTGCAGAGCCTCTGAAAGGACTGCTTGAAGTAGGAAGGAGAGCCCAGCCTTCCTCCCCACCACCGTTGCTCCCTCTCCAGTTTTAGGCTTTGCATCTAATGCAGGACAGTCAGGTGTCCCCTGGGTTTGAGGCACAGGTCTGGGAATGCTTTTTGGGAGGCAGAAGCCTCTTTTCCATGAGAAGGAACATACACTGAAGAGGAGTAACCGTGGGCCACTGATGGTCCCTGCTGTCCCTGCCGTGGCTCCAAGGGAGAGCACGTCCCAGTGGCGAAGCCAGCTCCGAGCGAGAGGCAGCACCAGGCAAGGCAGAGCAAGGGCAGGGCTGCGGGCAAGCAGCCAGAGCCCCCATGACTGGGAAGAAAGATGGGAAGGGGCTGTGCCACAGGGAAGCGGGGTGCCTGGGGAAGCCTGTCAGGGAGCAGCAGCTGCTGCTGCACCCCGGGGCACGGCTCGTCCTCTCCCGGCTGCGGTTTCGCTGCCTCCACCAGCCTGCCTCTCCAGGCAACTGCCGATTTCGCCTGCGCCTAAAGCTGGCCCCGGGAGCCGGGCTGGCAGGGAGCTGCTCGGCTCCTTAACGCTCCAGCTGGCTCCGAGGCCGCCGCAGCAGCTGAATGAGGAGGACGCACTCCTCTGCATGTCCTAGTTCCCATCAGTTGGCCGGGGCAGACCGTACGCCCGTTAAAAACAGACAACGAGAGCACGTGTTGCTCCAGCCCGTCCTTACCCAAGCCTCTGATTCAGGATCACGAGAAAAAAAAAAAACTGGGGCAGGAGTTGCAGGAGACCCGCGGCGTGCTCCTGGGGTGGAGGTGGCTGGGAGACAGTCCCTGCACTGGCACCGCAGAGGAGCTGGCGAGGGCCCCGGCCAGGCAACATGCAGGGTCAAGGGCTGGCACACTGTGAAGGCAAACACAGAAGACACTGCATAGGCTGTGAAGGCAAAAACGTGTCCAAAGGTAGCTTCTTTTCGTTTGTCCATCCGAAATAGTTCATAGAAATCTTTAATGAGTCTCCTTTGACTCCTAGTTTGGAAAAAAATATTTAAAGTATCAGGACTCAAAAATCAGTATGTGTTCACGCAAATCAACGTTTTGTCCTACCCCTTTCTGGAAGATGGTTCACTGTGGGTTTGAAGTGTTTGAAACTGCTCTTCACCAGCTGTCTGTCCCGGTGAAGGGGCTCCTGCAGGCTCCTGTCTTCAAAGTAACACCGCTTCCACGTACTGGCAGCTATACCAGTAACCACTGGGTGGGTCTGCTCTCTAGGTCATGTATAAATACTTAACAAAACCGTAATTCCTTCATTTACATTTCATTCTGAAATACATCTCCAGGGCCTGGTCTACAGACAAGGAATTAGACTTTGAGGAAACTGGTCTGGAAGATACCTCCTCCTCCACGTATTTATGGACCACAGGAAACATTTGAATGAATACCGTTGCTAAATCCTAGACAAAAGTTACTAAAGTCCCCTGGTTTTAATCAAGGATGCATTGTTCACTGTTCGTAGACAAGAAGGAAAACACAAAGCTCATCATCCCTTGTGCAAGTGGAGGTTGGCAGAGGTTTTTCAGTAACACAGAAAGCACATACACCAGCCTGCGTTTTGGGGGCATTGGCCCCCAAACTAGTGGTAACTATTCCCAAAAGTAAAACATGCCGTGTTAAACCACGACTGTTACTGTGCTCGGATATAAACCTTATGCAACCTGTTACGGGCTAACAGAAGAGTAAGTTGAAAAGCAATTTTTATATGGCGGAGATTAGCAGAGAACATTTCACTGAATTTATCTCAAGATATAATTTGCTAACATCTTTTTCTTCCTTGCTCAAAACATTCTCTGGCAGTTATTTTTAGTAATGACATATATGTTTCCTAGTAAGGCACTTTGCATTTAATAATAATAAGAAATAACATTATCTACCTTTTATGATTGAAGATTAAGGAGTCTATTCTAATAGCTTCAGTTGTCAACACAAGGTCCTCTGGTACTATGTTTCTTAGCTTCCCTGTTGTAAAAGAACATGTCTATGTAGATATTATTAATTTATCATTGCACAAAACAAAGTTTATGAACACTTAATATTTAATGTGCTGTGAATTTAATAATAAAAAATTAAGACTCTACCTTACATCATTTTTTAACTACCTGATTTTTATTCTTCTCATTAGCTCTTTATGGCTTCATTCTGAGATTTTAAACCCCTGGCTTGGGTTTAAAAGCATTTAGTTGTGTATATTGAAATGTAAATACTTAATCTCTAGCTCAGCTGAATACAAGGACAACACCATGATGGTATTGAGCACCATGGCGTTTCTACCATACGTGCAACATAGGGGTATAAATATAAAGCTGTACAGAAGCCAGTTGAGCCACCCCAAGTTACATGACCTGAAGACCTGGGTCCTCTCATTTAGTAACTACAACAGATAGGTGTGGTCCCTGTTCTTTCAAAAAGCTCTGACGCTTTTAGCATTGATACTTTGCCTGGCGAGTGTGTAGGCACCCGTTACAGCTTCTCCAAGGGCCTATACTACTTCTGCCTGTCTGAGTAGTTTCTTGCATAAGCACGATGGAAAAAAAATAGTTTTCTACTGCAAAATATTAACAGATCTTAATTTCTTATTCTGGCTTCAGCTTTCCTCAGCACAACCTGGCAGACCTTTTCGTTATCTGGAATCGCTCTCTGGGTGCTCAGAATAAATAAACCAGGTCGAGGTCTTAAACCGGGGAAAGTGTCTTTTGATGCCAGTGGCATTTGATGCCACATGGCCCAGCCCCAGTTGAGGATTTGGCTCTGTTATGTCTCAACACACATATGCTTATGGTATATGATTTTGTTCCTACAGCATGATTCATTCTAGATTTCAAGTACAGAACATGGTTCATACTCATTTCTTTCTTTACATTTGTATTATCTAGCCTAGCTGTTGAGGGTTTAGTCAGAAGAATAATTAATGTTTGGTTGATAACCTGAATCCCAACAGCTCATCCCAGACAATGTTTCTTGACAGCAAATCCTGCGCCACAGAGATTAAGGGACAAATTTGCAAATGTCAGAAGGCGAGGACTGCATGCAGAGACGCAGCCACGTTCGCCAGCGCGCCCCGTCTGCTCTGCCCCGCGCTGCTGCGCAGTGGCCACAAAACTCACATCGCACCATCACTGAGACGCAGCCCCAGTTTGACGCGACGGTATACGGTGATCGTGTACTTAGGAATGCAGATCACCAAACACGCATTTAACTGGACAGTTGTACATGCAATTATCTGACTTGCACACCCAACGTGTGCGTGCCTCTTGGGGTTTGCACATCTTGCAATCCAAAGTAGCCGAGATTTAAAGTGGTTGCAACAAAAACAGAGAGGAAGCCTTCGTTTTGTTAAAAATCTGGCACTATTTAGCTTTTTTTCTAAATGAGACAGAAGGCAAATGTTCTCCAACAAAAGATAAACAATGACAATCAGAGCTGGAATATTAATACGCCTGAGTATGGGAAACAAGGAGGACGAGGCAGAAAGGAAAGCAAACAATGGCCTTGCAGGGCCATTTTCCCAAGTGCAGAGCCATTGTCAGGGCTGCTCCCTCGGAGAGGAGCACGCACGGGGAGAGGAAAGAAGAAGGGGCACTGTCCATAAAAAGGAAATTCAGAAAACCACTAGGAACGGATCTGGAGTAGAAAAAACGTGTTGTTGGGAATGGAAGAAAAAAAAGAAAACCAGGGACTGACAATTGCATGTCCCGAGGCCCTCTTCAGAAGGAAGGACAGAAGGAAGGCTCACAGTTGCTTAATTTGATACCCTGGCCAGTGAAGGCCAGCAGGTGAAGTTCAGCTCCCTCTTTGCTTCAGCTGCCTTTGCTAATGGACGGTATCTCCTGGGCAGCTGCACTGCCTCTTCCTGTGGGGAGGAAGAGGAGGAGACCTTCGTGAGCTTGACCTTACAGGAACCCCTGGGTTGGGATCTGTCCTGTTTTCTATTACATGAGGAAGAGGCTTTTGTGTCTAGAAATTGAGGAACTTAATACAGCATTTCCCGAGACGATTTTTGTCTGAGGGAGGATGCTGTACGCCATCAGCACAGTACCTGGGGGTATGTTACCCAAGAGGAAACCAAGGATTTATATGCCTGTATTTTATGAGATGAGGCTTCACAGAGTGCACTGGTACTCCCCTGAACTCCAAAAAAATGGCCATCATTTTACCACTAGAGGAAGATGAGGCAGTGCTGTTCTAAGGGAGAAATTTGGCCTCAATGGCCAAAGGACCCCAATAGGTCGTTTCATAGTATCAAAACTGTGATCACTGGAGAAAATGTGGAAAAAGGCCAGCTCCTTACTAAGCACAGTAATTTCTAGTGATTTCACTGGAAATTCCAGGTGTGAATAGCTTCCAGACACTCCTCACACCAAATACTGCGAGTGGGATGGGAGCGTGATGCAGGGAGTAGGCAGAGCAGGTATCCCCTTGCCCACCCACTCCCACCGGACCCAGGGGTACCTCAATCCTCCTGAGATTTAATGGCTATCAGAGAAAGATGATTTCAGGGAATAAACAAACACAATGGCAAGCGTGATGCTAGGAAGATGACTGTCATCACCAGATATGTCACAAATCATCCTCCACCGTATCACACTATGGGTTCCGTCTTCCACTCCTCACCGTTGCTCTGAGAAGCTCACGGTCAGACTGTCCAAGAAAGCATCCTCACAGGTCAGAGCTGGTGTGAAAAGGGGTTTTCCTCTCACAGGCTGCATGTTGCAAAAGAAAATGACTCGGTTCCTCCCCTCCCTTCTCTGGGCAACAGGACAATCCCTCGTACAACTTGTCATTGACCTGGTTGTCACAGGTGACTTCGGTGCAACACCTAGGGGACAGAGCTGCAAAACAGCCTCCACCAAACATGAATGATGGTACCTTGGCTTTTCTAAAAAGAGTATCACTTACTTGAATAAATGAAAGTAACGGAGTTGGTTTTTTTTTCACGCTCCTGTAGTTCTCGGAGTTTATTCCTGTTGCAGTCAATGACTATGCTGCCTGAAACACAGAATGACATTTGGCTCCAGAGCCTTCCCCACCCACCAAGGCTCAGACTGTGCTTTATCCACCAGGCTGGTTGGCTCTGACTGTGGCTAACCATTCCTCAAACCCAGGACTGTCTCGCTTGGACCTTTACTGCTTTATAGCCTTCTGCAGACAAGTTAGTATCTAATTCCCCTCCCAGGCAATAAACATTATATTACAGATACAAAAAAACCCCCACAAAACTCTAATGTAAGGACATTAGTTAAGGACTAAGGACTGAACGTCAAGTGTCCTAAGAAAGTGGCTGTTCCTTGAAGCTCTCAGGATTAAAGTGCTGCCATATGAAATTTTGGAATACATGTGTGTAACAGTTTCCTGCAAGTGTCTATTTAAACTCAAGCTGGATCCTTTAACAGCAAGGCTAGTGAAAGCCGCTTTGTAATTTGCAGAGGGTTTGTGTAATGCATGTACATATTTAGTGAGAGGTAATGAACCCTCCTTCACCTCCCATCCAATGAAGCATTAGCACCACCAGTTGGTCATCAAGCCTGAATAACACCCAGTCCCAACTGCAATAATAATGCCAGAGCTTTGTTCAGGTTCTCAAGAGCAACGTGTTGTGTCATCCAGATGTATTGTTTGGTTGGCCTGAAGCTGAGGCAAGTCATGTTAAAATTGCATATGTGCACTTTTTTTCTGGATTTGTTGGTTGTACCTGAGATCTGTTCCAGCTTGAAATTTAAACCACACTAATTATGGAATCAGAGAACTGTAATGAGGAGCTCAGCTAAATCCCAGATCTCTCAGCACAGTCACATTTTTCAGTTCACTGGTGAAAGACTGAAGGGGATCCAGAGAAAACACTATTAGTGTTTTGGGCTTCCTGAGCATCCTGATCCAAAGATGTACCAATCTGCAGAGGGAAGTGGGGCAAACCTGGGGGCTGATTTTCAGTTCTTAGGTCAGTAAATTGGCGTGCAAAGCTGTTTCTCCGTGGCGCATGGCTAGACTGCCATGGGCATGCATAAAGTCTTGATTTATACACCTGTATGCAGTGATGCTCATGCCTTCAAAGCCAGGTGTGTGCCCTTGGTAACTAGAAGGGTCTATCTGCTCTTCTTTGCATAAACTGCAAATGTTTTCCCTTTTCCTGGTTCTCTGCCTTTCTCTTCCCCATGTTTGCTCAGGAAGAGGTGTACAGGCATTTCACAGCACTCGCAGAGATTTCCAGTTTCATTCTTGCACTAAGGCCCCTGGCATCACCCAGGGATTTAGCAGGAACATGAACTAACTACCTTTGTACCTGCTTTACAGGTATTTTCTACCGTGAGAGTGATCTAAGAAAGCCCCATTGTAAAAAGGAATCAAGATCACCATGTTTGGACTGTTTCAACCACCACTTCATGACTGGCTGAGATGGAGAAAGGGGTATTACCAAGGACACACTCTGCAAGGAATAACACCTCCTGATAGAGGAAACAGTTTGTCTGTTAAATGAATACCAAGGAAGTAAACTATATAACCTGCTCCCTTACAGAAACATTAACCATTACAAACAATAAAGTGATTATAGACTGTCCCCAAATTCTAACATTAATATCTGGCCCATGGCACTGGTTTGATGGGTACATGTTGGTGCCTTGCTGCATCTCATCTGACTCCGTTCAAATCACATCCTTGCTGTCCCCCCTGCTTGGGATGGCATCTGACGGTGGCATCCGAGGCTGTAAAAGCTAATTCAGTATGGCAGGATTGTCATTCTCAGAACCAGCATGTCCAACAAAATGCAATGCTCTAGACATTTTGAGTTTGTTAGTATTTTTTAATTAATCTTGCTTATAGGTGGGCACAGGAGTCTCGGCAATGACTCTGGCTCCCCACGCTACACCCTGTACAAGCACAGAGCAAAGGGCAGACCTCGCCAAACAGTTTTACGCTCCAGGGCCTGCTATCACAAGTCACCGGTGGGGTTGCATTGTGGCACTGATGCAAGACCAGGACTTTGCCATCACTCATGAAGCCTGAGGGACCAAGACCTTGATAGGCAAGACAGATGAGAGAAGGAAAAAAGGACTTGGAACTCACTTTTTCCCACTGGAAAAGTTCTGATACTCTTTGTGGCACTCTTGCCACAGGCTTTATGAAATACTCTCCCTGTTTACACTTGATAGACTTGTGCAAATAAACATAATGAAAATATTTTTGTTTCCTCTTTACTTTCATGTTCCCCTCTTCCTTAGTCAAAATGAGCTTCAGTTTGAGGATATTCCCATAAAAACATATGTAATAGTCGAATACAAATCATCTATGACATTTTTACTGACTGAGACACTGTCAGGGGTTAAAAATGTAGACCAAAATATCACAGTTGTCAGTATGACTTTGTGCCTGATGCTGGCACATGATGCTTACAGAGCAAGGAGCTTGACTCATGTGAGTGAGACCAGAACTCCTTACCCAAGCAAGCATTTGCGGCATTCAAACCCTGCCTTTGCAGGGTTGGAGGGGTTTTGAAAGATTATTATTTTTTTTTTTTCTTTCAAGAGCTTATTAAGATTGAAAAATTATGCAGCCCATTGCTTAGTTGTTTCTCATAGGCTTTACAGTGCTCAGAGAGCATATCATTTTTGTACCCTGGTTCTCAGCTGCACGGGCTCTCTCTGAAGAGGTTGGGCAATCTTCAGTGCCACGTAGCACTCAGAAGCGGTGCTTAGACTGTAAATATTATATGCTGCTGTAAGAACATTTGAATGGTAATACTCAAGCAATTACTTTCCTTTCAAGATCATTAAACACAAATCTGACTTGTATTTTAATAGGACTGCCAATGTATTTAATGGGGGGCAGTAAAGGGTAGTTTTTTTCTAATGGATGAATGTTTATATTATTATCCACTCTGAGAGACCACATTAGGAGGAGACTGTATAACGCTCATGTGTTTTGCCTCAGTCCTTTTCGCTCAGTATTCAATTTTTTCTGTTCTGCATCTTACAGTATGATGGCAAAACTGCATCTACAATAAATCCTACCACCATATTCTGATTATGAGACGAAAAAGACCAAATACAGTCATGCTGAAAAGAATTTGCAATTCGCATTTTCCTCATGGTTGTTAAAATTTTAGAGAAATTTTGCCAATGCTTGGCAAGTTGACAGGTTGGACAGTGACCCCTGCTATGCAGCCACGGGACAGGCGCTGTAGGATCGAGAGCAACACCAGCTTCTCCACACCACCTTGCAAACACTTTTGGGTACTGCTTGGAAGTATCCCTTAGCAGGGTCAGTGGGTGTTTCTGCCTCTACATCCATCCCCATCTGTGCTCAGGCTGCCAAGAAGAGAGGTCATCAGTGGCAGGCGGTTGGGTCTGCGCTGGAGTTAGCAGCTGCTTTGCCCCAGCGCCGGCCCACCCCACCGCCACTGCTGCCTCCATCACGGGGACCCACCGGCTGGAAAGCAAAAAGCTGCCTAGTCTCTTACCCACTTGATGAGCAATTCGGACAAACTTGTTCCTGACTACTTGTTTTATATTAGTAAAAGATCTGCGTCATCTTGTCATTGTGAATTTAAGCCACAATTTTATTAATTTTACTGGGGTGGGCAGGAAATCAAAGCCAATTTGGGATGGTCCTCAACAAACTCTGCATTTTGGGAGCTCAGGAAAGAGCAAATACTGCAGCCTGTTTCTACTTTCCACTCGCTCCTTGAAACCGAAGGCTGGAAATGACTATGCCACACAACCAATTAGCAGTTGGTAGCCTCTGGACAGTAGTTAGAAAATTTTGACTATTTTTTTTCCTTCCCACTTACACTCATACCATAAACACACACCTTCCCTTGCTAATTGCAGTGAAGGTTCTGCGTATATTTCAGAGCAAATGTAGTTCTATGGATTGTATGATGTTATTGCCTATGCCCAAAATCCGGGGCTGAGAAACACATTTCTCTAAGGTCAGTGCTTCCATATTGGTCTGAATTTATCCATGGACATTTGTTGTTCGAAACGGCACCCAGCTCTAGCTGAGAATGTGCACGTGAACCACCTGTATCCTCACTACAATGTTTCAGGTGCAAATCTTGATGTTCCCTGTTAGACAGCTGTGGGCAGTAGTTACTACAAGCCTACCAAGTAGAATCTGGTAGATGTTTATAGGTCTGTCTTGTAAACATTGCAATAAAAACCATCAGGAAGGTGGCTCTGAATCCAGAGCTCATGGAAAGAAGCCCAGGAGTTACTGGAGAAAGTGAGGTGGGAATTTTTCTATTACTTTGTGTTCTAGTGGACAATGGCAAAAGCCAACCAGGAATTGCTGCAGGACCAAATTTATAACCAGGCTGTATGGTGGGAATAAATGGAGTGATACGGACGAGAGCCTCCAATCATGAGTGGATTCTGCAAGTTGCAAGCAGAAATAATGAAGATGAGCATTTTCATCTCCCCCCTTACCCTGAGAGACAGAGAAATCATCTTGCGCCAAGAGCCACCCACTCCACTACCTGTTCGGCGCGGCTCTGCTCCAGCAGCGCCTCTCTGAGCACCTCCTCGCCAAGAGGTTCTCCAGGCTTGCGGGGGGGGGGGCCTTTACTGAAAATTCCCACCCTCAGAGGAGAAACACCGCACAGAGGAGGCAGCAAAGGAACTACACAACTGCAAGGGCAGAGAAATGTGTGGAGCACAATATCTAATAGCTGGGATACAAAGACAGAACACGCCCAGTGGTGAGTATGCTCCCAGAAATGTATGGCTCGCCCACTCCCAAGAGAGGTACTCCAACCACTACAGCTGCCACGTTTGGGACTACTATTATAGAAAACTGTTGACATTTTCTGGGTTAAGGATGGTTATCTGGAATTCATGGATAATTTAGTCCTTTTGCTTGCAGAAATAGTTTGATATGCTCTTTAAAGAAGCATATAAAGAGATTGATGTGTGATGTTTGTGGGTTCAGATGTTCTGAAAAGTGACATTCCTGTATGGCAGAGAATAAGGCTTAAAAGGGGATATTATTTATAAAAGCACCACCATGCACAGGCAGTGTTTATTTACCATTTAAATGCCTCATTTCTGTTCTGGCTGTCTGTGCTATAATTTGCACAGGCACTTAAACTTGAGTATAAATAAATGCAAAGAAGTAGTGTTTATGCAGAGTTAAGATGAGGAAATCAAGCGCTAAAAGATGGAGGCCACTCCTGCAACATCGGTTCAGCCATCTTACCCACCTTTCACTTCTGCTGAGGGCCCCCTCAGCGACAAGCAAGAAGCCATCCACGCTTGTGTTTGAAGAGCTTGATCAGAATATCAGTGCTGAAGACGCGGCTGAGATTTAATGAGCGGGCGGGCAGCGTGAGCCAAGCACGGGGTGGTATCTCATCATTACTGAAACGCACGGGATGTGATGAGACACCTCAGGTATCTTGCCAAGATCCTCGAGATGGGAAGCGTTTTCCTCCGGGCAAAGTGAGACACAGATTCTGCTCCAGGATGAGGGCGGCAAGTGCCAGGGAACAGCCCCAGGATGGCAGGGTGCAGTGGGGACATTTGTCACCGTCCCCCGTGAATGTTAGAGAGGAGGTGACCAAACTGCACATCCTCATTGAGCTCTGCCGCCCACACCACCAAATCTGTAAACAACCTCTTTGGTGCCGCACATTTGACTGTCTCTCTGCTGTGCTTATGGACACCTATATGGGAGAAAGGAGGCTATGTCATGCATGTACAGCCTCATGGGGACATGTTGCAGGGACACGCTGCCTCCCGCGAGTCGGGGCATCGGGCAGGAGAGGTGTGGATGCGTCCAGGGTGGCAGGGCACCTTGCAGTTCAGCTGCTGAACTCAGCAGGAACAGATTTACACTAGTTTTATAGTTGTGTTTGGGGAAAGAAACCAGTGGTAGGGTTTGATTAAAATATTAGGAGTATAAATCTCTCATCTGGTCCGTTTCATTTGCCCAGGAAGAAGTGAGTCATTTTGGCAGAGGAAAGGAAGACACCTCTCGCCTATTGTGTCTATTAAAAGGGTAGAAAAGTCATGTCTTTTTTCATCATGTTACAGCAAACTCCTGCCTTGGGCTCCTGAGAGAACAGGCAGTAGGAAGAGAGATGGGCATGAGGAAAGGTTATGCTACTTACCACGTCAGCTCTGTTGCAGTCCATGGGGAAGGTGCCCTTGATGAGTTGTCCTCTTCCATAACACTGGCCGTGATGACTTTTACAGCACAGCTGTACCATCTCCTGCCTTTGACAGACCATGAGGGGTGCACAGCCCCTCCAGCAGGTCCCTGTGGAGCCTCTCTGCACTGCGCAAGCACCCACGGGGCAGGAGGAGCAAATGGGGGAACAGAGGTGCACCAAAATCTGGAACTAGCGTTTCAGAGTTGCAGTCTCAGGAGATGTTTCTGCACTGGGGACAAGCCCTGTTTGGAAAGTCAAATCTTCCTTTGCTTCTGCTTTGATTGCATCAAAGAGAAAAGCCTGTGACCAGTAAGATGTTCAACTGCACTGAGGTAAAAGAGAGGAGCTGCTGTTTGCGGTCTGCTTTGGCATCAGGTGTGGATCGGCAGTGCCAGTGCCATACCGCTGTTTGTGACTTCAACTTGTTTGAGGAGTCATCCTTATCTTTCTTAGACCAGTGTTTTCCACCGATGTTACAGCATTATCCAACATACATGTTGCTATTGCAAAAGCATTTTCTTACACCCTGCCTTCACTGTAGGGAAATCTAACAACTGAGACGTGTTTGGTTTGTGGCTACGAGAACACACCTCTTCCTATGTCAGGTGAAGGGGCACGAAGCAGCACACAGGGAGCCTGCAGGATTTAGGGGAGTTAGGAGGCCAGCAGGCACGGCCGTGCCTGGCTCACCGGCATTGCACAGGGGACCTTAGCACTGTGCGTGGAGCTGTGTCCTCCACAGCACAGCTGGACGCCAGGGGTGCAAAGCTCCCGAGTGCTCTCGTGGCTCTAGTCCTCACCACGCAACAGCAATGCGAAAACTGAATATGTCGGTCCCTGGCCAGTACCAACGAGCTGTCGCGTTTGCAGGGTATTTGAGGGGGAAAGACAAGTTTGCCTTAATGATCAACAGGGCATATCAGGTTGTTGTTCCTCTCATGCTCCCCTAACAACTCTCCAGCTTTGCTCACAGCAGCATGTTTTTTTCTCAGTCATATTCTGATTTAGTTACAGTTAGCTTTGGGAACAGCCCCCGTCATTAGTGACGGCAATGGTACGTAGCCTATTGACTTCAGTAGGAGGGGAATGTCACCCCTTCTACATGCATGTGTGTGTATGAGTGTCTTTTGAAAAGCACTAAGCATACATTAATACTAATAACTAATTCCTTTGAGTCTGCCTGATAGGCAGCAGGGAGGGTGTGAACCGCTCTATGTATCAATTAAGTGAAAAATAAATAATAGGGAGAAAGTAATATCTTTAACAGTGTATTCACTGGCACATACATATTTATTAGATATTAAATATAATGCTGTTCATATCATTGTTTATGTGCATCATGAAGCTCTAATATCATTTATGGTATCATGGTTTAAATGATGAAAGTCAGATTGCAGAAAGCAGTAACATTGCCATATCCCTCAAAGCAGGCTTGCTGATAAAGCTCTGCTTTTAATTATTTATTTCTCTTATACACGTGCTCCATTACTGGTGTGCATCCTGCATGGGACAGCAGGCTTTTCCAACCTAACGGAATAAAATTCATTTCTAGACTTGTTTGAGTTTGCAAGTTTTAATGCAACTTTACCGTAGTCATCCCATCTTTCAAGGCAAGCCAAAGGGAGGCAGAGGGAATGGGGCTCATTTAACGAAGGTGCAATGTGTGGGTGAGGTGATTCAAGAAACACAACGAAAGCGCATGTGATTTGCTGGATGTATGAGTAGAACGGGGACTGTCTCCTGAAACATGGTTAAATATGTAAACTCCGTCTAGGGAAAATGTTTATTTACCTAGATTGACAGCAATCAGGGTAAAAAGCACTCAAGATAAGTGGCTCTTTAGCCAACTTTAATTTGTTGATGGATGGATTGATGGGAGGATGGTCAAAGAAATGACAACATAACTCTCTGTAATGGAGATATCCTGTCTGCTGGAGTTTGCAATACCATTTGGTCTAATTATTCCTGATCCATCTATGAGCAAACTTTGCTCCCAGTGAGACAAGTTGTCACTCCTTTTCTTTAAATAAAAAGATGAGGAGAAAAAATAAAGAACAATTAGAGCAAAGGATGATGACATCTTCTGCAGTCAAAAATACATAAAAAATCATGCATATTGCTTAAAGATGGTTTACTATATTAATTGAAATAGTTGTGCATTCTATGATGCATTTTGTATGGGAACAGATGGTCCATTTCACAAATTAAGCCTTGTCTTTTTACATTGCTTCAACAAAATAATGGTGAATGAACACTGCTATTGTAAATGATCCCAAGTTCAAACCTTGTAGCATCAGAATGGGCTGCGCTTTTCTGGTGGAAGTTAGCGGGAAAGCAAGGAAATCAATCATAAAATCATAGAGTCATAGAATTGTAGAATAGTTTGGGTTGGAAGGGACGTTTAAAGGTCATCTAGTCCAACACCCCTGCAACGAGCAGGGACATCTTCAACTAGATCTGGTTCCTCAGAGCCCCGTCCAACCTGACCTTGAATGTTTCCAGGGATGGGGCATCTACCATGTCTCTGGGCAACATGTTCCAGTGTTTCATCACCTTCATCATAAAAAATGTCTTCCTTATATCTAGTCTGAATCTACCCTCTTTTAGTTTAAAACCATTACACCTTGTCCTATTACAACAGGACCTATTAAAAAGTCTGTCCCTATCTTTCTTATAAGTCCCCATTAAGTATTGAAAGTCTGCAATAAGGTCTCCCTGGAGACTTCTCTTCTCCAGGCTGAACAACCCCAACTCTCTCAGCCTTTCCTCGTAGGAGAGGTGTTCCATCCCCTTGATCGGTTTTATGGCCCTCCTCTGGACCTGCTCCAACAGGTCCTGTCTTTCCTGTGCTGGGGACTCCAGAGCTGGACGCAGCACTCCAGGTGGGGTCTCATCAGAGCAGAGTAGAGGGGCATAATCACATCCCTCGACTTGCTGGCCACAGTACTCCAGGTGGGGTCTCATCAGAGCAGAGTAGAGGGGCATAATCACATCCCTCAACCTGCTGGCCATGCTTTGTTTGATGCAGTCCAGGATATGGTTGGCTTTCTGGGGCTGTGAGTGCACACTGCTGGCTCATGTCCAGCTTTTCATTCACCAGTACCCCCAAGTCCTTCTTGGCAGGGCTGCTCTCAATCCCTTCATCCCCGAGCCGGTATTGATACTGGGGGTTGCCCTGACCCAGGTGCAAGACCTTGCACTTGACCTTGCTGAACCTCATGAGGTTCACATGGGCCCACTTCTCGAGCTCGTCCGGGTCCCTCTGAATGGAATCCCATCCCTCAGGCATGTCAACTGCACCACTCAGCTTGGTGTTGTCTGCAAATTTCCTGAGGGTGTACTCAATCCTACTGTCCATGTCATTGATGAAGATATTAAACAATACTGGTCCCAGTACAGACCCCCGAGGAACACTACTTGCCACTGATCTCCATCCGGACATTAAGCCACAGACCACTGCACTCTGGAAGCGACCATGCAGCCAGTTCCTTATCCACCGAACAATCCATCCATCAAACCCATCTCTCTCCAATTTAGAGAGAAGGATGTTGTGGGGAACCATGTCTCAGGCCTTACAGAAGTCCAGATAGATGACATTTGTAGCTCTTCCCTTGTCCACTGATGTAGTCACTCCATCATAGAAGGCCACTAGGTTGGTCAGGCAAAACTTGCCCTTGGTGAAGCCATACTGACTGTCTTGAATCACCTCCCTGTCCTCCATGTGCCTTAACATAGCTCCTAGGAGGATCTATTCCATGATCCTCCCAGGCACGGAGGTGAGGCTGACAGGTATCTTTCACTAGAACAAGTTGCTCAAAGCCCCTGGAGCGTGGGGAGGTGCCATCTCCTCTGCACAGAGCCCCATGGGAGAGGGGAGGAGATGGCCTGGCATCCTTTGGGCCACTGTATTGGTGCCGTGCAAGGAGTCTGTTGGAGGCCACTGAGGGAGGTCCCTGGGGCCTGGAGGTGGTGGGGTTCCTTTTCAGTCTGAGGTTCACCCTTGTTCTATTTTCTAGTTTTAAGGACAAACTTTCTCACTACTTTTTTTTTTTCCTAATCACTGGGAATATTTTCAGTTTTCTTCTCTAACACAAAGTATGGTCCGATTCCTCCGGAAAGTGCATTCATCTGGCAGTTTCACCAATACATTTCACCACGGCTATGGCAGAGACAAAGAACAACTCATAACACTTCAGTCTTGCTCATGCTCTTCCTGGAACACAAATTAGGTTAGACTACTAGTTCTGAAGCATGGAATAAGCTGGGAAATAGACCGTGGGCTGTGGTAGCATAGGAATTTTGTGGACTGTAGTGACAACAGTTTCTTGGGCTTACAGCAGCAATGACACAGTTGAGAAAGAGTTGCATGTGTGAATATGGCCTGTTCTGCTGGCCAGTCAGAGACGACTGCTTGCAAAGCATCCCCAGGAACCACGGAAATATTATTACTGCACTTACGCAGAAGCAAAAGCTGCCAATCAGCAGTAGGAACTGATGTCTCAGATGTTCTGATCTGGCTCCAGGACTAGCAATAAAAGAGCAAACACCAGTAGCTGCTTCCCTAGCCAGAGGGATGGCTGCCCCCAGCATAACTAAGGGCAGCCACAAGGTTGCTTTAAGGCAACGCAGCCAATGCTAACACTTGTTTTCCAGGGGTGGATAGCCTGCAGTTCCTGAAGAATCAGTTCTCTTTTAGCTCAGATTCCCAAAATTTGGGCTAACCTAGATCAGTGTCACTACTGGAAATTGCATCTACAGTGCAGCTCATTTTATGTGGGCTGGCACAAGGATGGGCGGCATGAAGGAGGGCTGCTGTTAAGAGCAACCGCACGTGAAACGGGTGCTGGTGTCAGCTCACGTCTTCGTAGAAACCATCACCACAAACAAGCTGAGCGTGAGCTCTGCATGGGCCTCTCAGAGGAAGATTCATCATGGTGTGGGGGGGTGGGAACTAAATTACTCTGGCACCAAATTCACTTAGCCTGGACCCACTGAACATGCGGGCCTGCCCGCCAATGTTTGATTTGCTAAATGGGAGTCAGCCCATGCAATGACATCGGGGTGTTGTTGTACAGCCAGGGCCCTCCCCACAGACGTCTGCCAACAGCGCGGGGGCCACCAGCAGCAATTAGCCACCACTCTGAGACCTACCCACTCCTCTCGGATTCAGGATGAGGCTAGGACAGAGCACCAGGTATGTGCTGCGAGGAGCAGGGGACCTTCAGGAGACCACGGCTCCATAGCGTTGTCCCTGCCAGAGTGGCTGGCACACGGCAGGGGATAACCAGGAGCCCTTCGACAGCTCTTCTCAGGAGCGCAGCACTGCAGGGTAACCGCGGGCACGACCCTATCCAATGCACTTCTGCACGGCTTGGATCAGCCCCAACTACACGACAAGCACATATGCTGCTGCTGGAAATTTTATGTGGAAAAAAACTAGCCTAGATTGTAGTTTATAGTTCTTTTCAGCAGGGCTGCATGAAGCTAATGACACAGAAAGCCATTTGGGTTAAATTGTGAAACTGAAAGATGCAGCACCTGCTTTTATGCTTCATGTGTTACTAAAAATACTTCTTCCTTTCTAAAATGCAACACAAATGACAATACAAAAGGAAACTCTGCAATGACATTGGTGACATTATTAAGGGGAGGGGGGGCTTCATCAGTGACCCTGTGCACAGATAGATGAAATAAAGATAGCAGAAACAGAAGATATCATTACGCCATTCCTTAAACCCTTGGTGCATCCATATCTGAGGTAATTCATTGCCCTCCTGGTCTCTCTATGTAAAAAAGGGGATAGTGATCTGTTTGAGACAAGAGAGATGAGAACGATCCAAAGTATGGAAGAGCTTCCATATGAGGAGAAACTAAATAACATCTATTTGCCCCAAAAAAGAGACTCCTCAGGGGAGAAACATGGCAAAAAGGGGTGGAGGGGGTGACTCAAGCCACGAAGTACTTCAACAGACAGACGAGAGAGAGGGCTCTAGAAACAAATAAAAGTGCCAAATTTAACTGAAATCTGACAGTTCGGGGGAAGGTGTGGAAGCCAGATGAGGTCAATGGTTCAAACAAAGGGTTATGCCAACCACCCTGGGGACGGCAGCCTCTGGAGACCACGTGGTGCAAAGGCCACCCAGCCCGGTTGCAGGCGGCGATCCCACCCACGCCGGGGCAGAGCCTGCAGCCAGCCATGTCCTCGCCCCCAACCCACGTCACGTCAGGTGATGGGTACGGGTGGGCGTGTGGATGCCCACCTCACCGGGCACAGGGAACGCCAGGGCAGTTCTCTTCAGACGCCACCACCGGGACCTCTAAGGAGCCTTCTTGTCGCGGGTGCAGCTCACATGATTCAAATACCACATTTATTCTTAAACGTTTTCCCCCTCCACTCTTCAAAATCAAACAAAAAGCCCTGACTCAAGCAAATTTTTTACCAGTGAAAAGGGAGCATTGCCAGAGAGTATGAACCCCTGTAGAGATTTTACTTTTGCTATTGAGTTTATGCGTGAGATGCTTAGCTACTCTGATAATATCTGACAGTATAAGAAGCTAGAGAGAGAATAGAAAGGTTAATACAGTAACAATGTCACCGGGATAACTGGTAAAATTTTGGGAAATTGTGGGTTTAAATCTGACTGAAATACCTCATTGTTTATCAAGCTGAGGAGTGTTTTGACAAAAAAATCATCCTCCCGTTAAGGAGTTTTAATTTTTTTATCGTTATTTTTGCCAGAAGGATGTGCAAGGTAAAATGGGATGTATTAGAGAGCTATACATGCTTCAGAAAAGGAAAAATGTAAACCTAAGTGGTGAACTGAGGCATTCCCGGTGAAGGTACATACATTTCCTACCTCACTAACAGATTTCTATGTAACTTATGTCACATCGGTATTACGGCAGTTTCTCGAGTGTTAAAAACCGTCATTAAAAACATACTTTTTGAATAAAGAGGTCTCTGAATAACAGCAGTGCTCCTCTGGGACAAGGCAGACCAGAAGGCATGGGGACGGGGGACGTGTCCTCGGCTCCTCTGGAGCCTCAGAAGACATGCAGCCAGACCTGCCCTTTCAACAAAAAGCTGCTCCACCAAGCAAGGCTGCTCTCTGAAGACGTCCACCCACCCAAACCAAAACCTAGAGCCAAATATTTTCTAGAAAACTGTTCTTTTCAAAGGTAAATTGCTTTTAAAAATAAATAGAAGTTTAGCTGAAAGGCTGGCTGTAGTTTGGGTGCTCCGTGGGTTTGGTTGCCCTCTGGGGGTAACAGTTTGGATTTTTTTGGGCTGAGGAGGGACTTGAATTCATGTCAGTCATGTGCAGGGCAAATTCTGTCATATCAAGGGTCTAAAGCATAAGCTAACCCATTTTAAAAGTGCAGGTCTGGGCAGCTGAGCTATGGAGGATGGGCAGAAGTTGCAGCATGATCCCACCCTTCATGGATCCAGCTCAGAGGAGCAAGGTTTTAGGGCTTGCCCTTCTGGGCAGCCTGTTCCTCCCCATGCGTGGTCCATAGAGCGTGGGACTCACGCTGGGCTTCACAACAGTGGCCCGGCCTTGAAAAACAAGGAGGTGCCGTGTCTGACCTGTGCTGGACTGGCTCTGCACCGAATCTGTCCCCAGATGTGCCTAGTTTGGGGCATTTAAATTACGTGTCCAAAATATTTATTCATTAAAAAAAATCAGTGCTTTCCATACAATTACTTGAGGATTGTGTGTCAAGAGACTAAAATATCTTTCGTTTCAGTTCATTTAGTCCAGCAAGTCTCCCCACTGTAACTGTAACCCACTCTGCTGCCAGGGAATGTACTAGAGCTACCGCAGAGTAGAGAACCAAAGAATATACATTTGAAGTGACAGCATGAAAAAAGTGAATGGGGATGAAATATAATTAGCTGAGGCAAGGACAAGTAGGTAAGTCTCCACAGTCATAATTTATGTGGGATATTGTTATAGTTATTACCATGCAATTTAACAGGAATACACCAGAGCAATTTTCATATTTTAAAACATGCAGATGCACTCACATATATATGAGAAAAGTCTCAGGACTCAAATCATCCAAAATAATCAAGAAAGTTATTATCATAAACAGCACAATTAACACAGGGATCACAAGGGATGAGTCTCCATTTCTGATAATCTTAAGAGAAAATGAAAGCATTATTAAAACTTTAGTGTAGAAATGGTAGCTACGTTTGCATCTCTGCGCACATCATCAGCACTCTGTAGTCTCTGCCAGTCCCTCCACTGGTCCAGTTCCTGAACCAACAAAACATGTAGATTTGAGAACTCCTGAACCATCAGAGGACACACATGGTACTGAAAAATATTTGGACTGACCTTGCCAGTTTAAATGGATTTTTCTTTTTTTTTTTTTTTAAACTGAAGAGAAACAGTCTTCAATTACTAAACAGGAGGAGGAGATATGGACACTATGGGTACAAGCTTCTGGGGATTTAAAGTTGCAAAAAGAAAAACAGTGCTTTATGGAGGTCTGTGCTGCCATCCATAATTTACAGGCTTTTTTCTAATGTTGCTGTCAATATAGTATTGCTCTCATCAGCTGTATAAATTATTTCTACCAGTAACATGAAACACAGTGCTACCATTTCAACAAAAGGAGACATTCATCATTTTAATTCACACTTAAATTACTGAAGATTATCCACTGTCCATTAGATTTCAACAATATCCAAACGTAAATTGTTCTAATCATATGCTAAAATACAATAACCACCAACTCTGAGAATCATCTGAAAAAAAATCTGTCACTCCCACACTGATCAAGTTTCTGTCTCCCTCAGAAGTTTTTTTTTTTGTACTGTGTGCCCAGAGTGCTTTCAACTTATTATGCAGCCAACCCTTGATTCCTCATAGTTTCCTAGGTAAGGTGAATAGCTCGTGTATATACATGTTTAAGTCTAGTACATAAAGTTTAGAAAGATTTGGTCTTGTCTTGGGCATGAGGATAGGCTGGAAAAGCCCCTGAGGTTTACTGTTGCCTTTAAAAATCTGTTCCTCAAGCTTAAAAATATTGTCCCAGATTTAGAGAACTTATTTAAGAAGGAGGGATGAAGTACCGCAGCTGCCAGTGCCATTTCTGGCGTTTCTAGATCAAAAAATCATTCTCTATCTGCTGGCCATGTACTCAAATAACAACAAAATGAATCTCCAGATAATGCAATGTAGTGGGTTTTATCTTTTTCATTTTGAACCTAGAGGTGCGTTGGCACCTTCTCTGAGTTAGCCCAGCGAGCCCCATCACACCAGGTCTGCCTTCCCAGCAAATGACTCTCCGCAGTTAAAGCAAGAGCCCCACAACACTCTAGCAAATTCAGGTTTATGCATGTTTGTTTAGATCCATATTTTACATGCATAAGATAAAGAAAGCCCATTATGTTATTCCAGTTTCTTTTTTTTCATCATTTTTTCTAATACTGTGCCAGTCCTTGTCTGTAAAAATCTTCTTCCCTCTGTTTGCTGAATCATGCCTGGAATCCATATTAGAAGTCAAGTGTAAAAAAAAGGAGGGGAAACTGTGCTACAGGCAGCTGTTGTTGTCAATGCCCTTTCTTTCCCTGAAATAAAAGTCACACAAAAACTTAAAATCTTGCTAGGCCTCTGCTCCTTACTGTCAGCATCACCTCCCTTCAGATCTGTAAAAGGGCATATCTTTTCCTAGTAACAGCATTAACCCATTCACAAGGTTTTGGAAATAGGCTTTCTGTATTTCCCATAGCTGACAACATGTTGTAATTCCTACATGCCTGTGCTTTAGCGTGTTATAGTCTCTCTTTAGTGTTAGGAACTATTGCATAGTAACTCCAAAAAGAGCAGAGAAAGAGTAAAGCTTGACGCTCGCCGGAGCATTTGTTCTGCTCTAACCAAGGCACCCAAAAACAGAGCAAGGGAAGAGCTAGTGACAGCACTTCAGAGGCAAATGTTACAAATACACAGCCATGGCTGAAAGTTTTATAATCCAGTATTAATTTGAACAGGTGGGAATATTCTGATACAATCTCAAGTCAATAATTAGGCCGCTAATTGACAAGACACTTACTCTTGTCTCCATAAGAGTCATGATCATACTCCTTAATCATTGCACAATCCTCCTCGAATAGGAAGCAAGACAGATAAGCATAACCACATAAGAAAGATCTACAGTTCATTTCATATATATAAAAACAGATACATAGATGGATATATTTTGTAGCAGCACCTAAAATGTTTTATGTACGCATTTTTCAGCTTCTGGACCAAATCAAACTTTATTCCTTTTTCACAGACCACCAACTCAATAATCTTATTTCCCGTCATCAGTGTGAGGCACCAACACATTTATCTGCATCTTCTAACAGACCCTCAGCTAAGGAGCTGAAGCCAAGGTCTAGCAGCACTACTTCCCTCTCTTATTAGCAATGCACAAAGCATATTTTCAGATAATTGGGTTTCAGGAGCCACATGCTCCTGTCTCTGGTTGAACTGAACTAACTCCATCACACTCGCTGATGAAGAACTATGGCCATATATCGCCTGCCGAAGGCCTGACCAGGCGCTCGCCAGTGCTGGCAAGCAATGAAGCTGATTCCTAACCACAGCTCTTTGGAGTTTTTTTTTCACATTGTTGTAGTTTCCAAACTGCAGTTGACTCACCCCTTGTCATCTTTGAGGTTCTAATAAATTGTCCTCACATGCTCTAGGAAAATACTGAACAGCAACATACATGAACCTGTTAGTTTTGTATGACTTGGATCTTGATTGAAACCCCTTGTGCCCCTGCCGTGTCACCTTCTGTCCCAGGCTCTATATGAAGATGGGGAGTTTGCATGACATATCAACAGCTGACATTGGTTCAGTGGTCTAAAGTGCTTGGGAGTCATGAGGTTACGGTGTTATGCATCCCTAACGATGTTAAGAGTGGCCTCTTGAAATCCTATGTATCTTTGGGGATCTACACAAAAAACATGGACCATAATAACTCTAGACCAGCTGGTAATCTGAGTGTTTTATCATAATGCTACTAATATTTAGTGAGCTACTAACGTGCCTGGAATCCGTTGACATTTCTCATCCAAGACAAGGGTAAAACATAAAGATGCTTATGGCAATGCTGAAATGAATAGAAACCCTATATGGTTTTTGCAATATTTCCTACCAATTAAGAGTTAGGCATTTTATCGAAACTGTTCACAAGAGTTCTTCATTCAGAAATTATTAAAGAAAGTCTCCAGATGGTTGACAACAGTGGGTCTCCAGAAGCGTTCTTTTTTTTTTTTTTTTTCCAAAAGGAAGCAAGAGGTAGAATCTTACAATTTGCCCCTCAACCTATGATCTCCTTGCCAGCAGATGATGTGTATTTGGAAAAGGGAGACTGGATGAACACTTGAAAGTGAGCTACCTAGAGCACTTAGACAGAAAATTGCATTAGACTCAGGCAAGCTCTTGAATCAAAACCAGTTTGAGACTAGGAGAGTAGTATCACAAGGAAATATCATAGATGTATGCCTTGTTCTTATTCTACCCTCGGCACTTGCTATGGCCACTGCTGGAGACAGCAGGCTGGGATGTGCCTTCCTCTGAGCACAGTTATTCTTGTGTTCCAGTGAAGTCACAGTAAAAGTCCTGTTGGCAGGAAAGCCATGTTGGCTTCATGTTGGCTTCATGTTGGCATGAAGCATGTGCTTAGCTGTCCATCTATTTTTTTTGATATTTTCTCGTCTTTAGTGCTTCAGCTACCTCTCAAATCTATACCTACGAAGTAACTTCTAGTGATACACAAATGGTTATTCTGCTGAATTTTAAATGCATTATATCTCAGGTGCTTCAGACAACATCAAGGTGAGATGACTTCCCTTATATGTCTGTGATACACCTGAAAAAATGGTGCCACATCCAGAGCAATTTCTCTGTCTTGCAGTTCTTTCCACACATACATCATCATCCCTTATTTTTTTTATTACTTATTATATTTTTGTGTGTTGCCTTTACTTAGCCCTACTGTGAAGTTATATAAGGTGATTAATGCTCCCTGACTATGTAATGACTTCATTTGATTTGTGAAAAAATAATTAGAGAAGAAAGAAACCGCCCTTAGAAAAAACCGTGAGACCAGATGGAAAGGTATGTCCTGGGCGTGGGAATGGTTACACAGTAGTTTTGGGGAAACAATTATTTGGTGATTTTGTGCTCCTCCTCTGCTTGCTCAATGATGACCTCAGCGACCAGAGTCCCTTCTTAATTATCAGAAAAGTTTAGGAGGGAAATTCATTAGGGACCTTTGCCCTTCTTGGCCAATAGATTCATCTGAATTAAGCTTCTCCAAAGTTTTTGACCAGCCAGGGAAGTTCTTCCCCATAACTTTAGTATTTATCAGAGGGTTTGGTTCAGTTTCAGAGGACAAATCATCGGGCTGGCATCTCCACACCCAGGTGGGAGTGAATACAGACCAACCTCTGCCAAAATAATAACAATAATAAACAGAGATGTGTTGACTGGTGCTTGTGCTCAGCCACTTCCTCCACTACTGAAGCAGGAAACAAAGGGGAAAGTTTCAGCAAACAAAAGCAACAAAATACCATCTATTAGCACTTACTACTGTCACCTTGCGGTGGGGGTTTCGTACTTCAGTGGTATAGATTTAGGACTATACACCTTGTCACAGACCTCAAAGTCCTTCTGCTCTTTTCCATAGGATTTTGAAGAGCAGTAGTAAGAGCGTGAGGCTGTGCAACTCTCACTGTCCAAAAAGCTGTATAGGGAACTGAGCTTAAACATGAGGAATGACTTGACCCAACATATTGTGCAAACCTGAATAAGACTGACATTTCAGAGAAGTTCTAGCTTTATCCGCTTGAAAAGTCTTCCTCCTAAAAATATTTCCGATAAATGTCCAAGGGCACTAGAAATCTCAAAAAGGCACCTGTTTCTGCAGGTTTTCCCACTACTTTTCAAGGTCAAGGGCTTATGGCTTGATTTAAGTTGTACATATTAGCATATTAGGGGAGATCTCAGTTGGTGCTGATCACCAAAACTGCATTGGTGTATGTAACACTGAGCAATTTATCATATCTGGCAAGAATTAATGGACCGTCTTCCTGTATGGTTACAACAATCTTTTCCACCTAACATTTTGATAAAAATCCTCTAAAACCTCAGTATTAAAACAGGTCTACCTACTTTCCCACACCAGGATTTTTCTTCCTCTCTAGTTAAAACACCCTGGCTTTTCTAGGACACAGCTTTACATTTCATTTGGTCTGAGAATCCAGTGGCCAGGATAGGGTGCAATACAAGTAATTTCCTCCAGCTCCAATGTGATCTCAGAGGCTTTCAGCTGGAGATGTTTTAGAGCTGGAACCAGTTCTATACAGTTCTGAAAAGTGTCAAGCCAAGTTTTGACATGTCATAAAATATTTATGTCTAACCTGGGAACTTGTGTAGCAACTGAAACAGGATTAAAAGAAAAAGACGCAGTCAGTATGGTGTGGCTAAACATATAAAGGTTGAATCTTAATTTTGCTACAAAATCATATTGGTTCCATTTAAAAAACAACTCCCCCTTCCCAAAAAAACCACAAAAAATGAAGAAGAGTTAGGAGCTATACATTGGGTCTAATTCCACTCTCCAACAAAGCCAGAGTGTGCAGAAGTTTGATTCCTTTCAGTCTTAGATGCACTTTTCAGTTCACAATCCAAATGACCCATACTGGCTCATTTAAATAGAAGTGATGAGAATTTTAAGTCTTGGGGAAAAAAATCTCAGCATTGTCAAGTCTGAGACTTCTCTGCTCACTTTCCCAAAGGTTCTCTAGTTTCTCCCAGCGTTAAAATACATACACATGTATTTGTGACATCAAGAAAAATGTGGGATTTCAGAGGCTTCTCATCATTTGCTGGTAGAGAGAAGCAGTTGGGACACAAATCTAGTATTGATTAACTGTTATCTTAATATACTATTTATATTTCAAACGTCTACTTAATTAGGCAGCTAGTTGTGGTAGAGGTAACAGGGAGATTATCTATTTATTTATTTTTTATGAAGAAAGCACGTTCTCAAATCTTATTTACTTCTGAAAAATGAATGGGACTGAGTAACCAGTGCCAGGGATGAGTACTCAGTGCCAGGTTAGTCACGCTTCACTGGCTCATGAGGGATGGGAAGCTCACCGACATAGCGGCTCATCGGCCCAGACTTACCCTCTGCCTGGCTCAGTGTCTGGTCACTGTGGATTCCCACTGTGCTGCTTTCCACCACCTCAGATGGCCATGTCAGTCAAGTGGATATCAACTATTTCTGGCTTTTTGAGGTAGACGTCTCCTTGTTCATCTTATAAAGGTGCTTCTGTTATTCCTGTGACACAAGCCATAATTCAGACTGGCAAACGCTATTCAGTTCCATCAGGCATACTGATGAGTTTTCACAATGATGGCTTAGGTAAATTTACTAACTATATGTTTCTTCTTGATGGGGAATTGTTGGCCAAGAGCTCATGAGTGAGCAGCGCACTCTTTCCAGGAGAAAAGGAGGTCTGTTCATTGCCCACGTAGAAATTCAGATGTTAGAGGGGTGTTCGAATAAGGCCTGGCGATGCAGACACAATTAGCGGACGTTGCACCTGCCAGACCTGCAGCAGATATTAATGTTGCTTAGAAAAAAGGGTCATGAACAGAGATGTCAGACTCTGAGACTCCTAAGGAAATTACGCTGTCAGCAAAAGGCCAGGCAGACCCCCGAGACGGGAGAACGCGCCAGGAGGTTCCTTTTGCTGGGAATGCAGAGTTTTCCCTGTGGGGAGTGGGGGTTGGCAGCTGCACACCTGCCTCCTCCGCAGCTTCCCAAGTGCCGCCCCAGATGGGAGCGTTTGCTGGAGATGGCCCACGCTGCTCCGAGCAGTTTCCTGAGCCCTGTGGCTGCTGTCAGGGGAAGGAACAGTATGTGAAACATGGCATCGTTTCATTTCACTAAAAGGAAGCAGATAACACAATGGATAAAAGAATGTTCACAGTCCCCATGTGTTGGCTCAATACTGATGCTTAAAAGCATTGTTTGAATACAGCGGACCAGCAATAAGCACACAGAGAGGAGCTTTTAAATGCTTCTAAATTGCACTGCAACAGATTCCCTGCATTTCCTCCCAGTTTTCACAGTCTCCATCACCATGACACATAAGTAACTGATGTGGTGCCTTGCTCCACATACCTTCTTCTTCTTGAAGCAGTTGGGCTGCTCTGCACTTTGAGTGTTCTCCTTTCCCTTGGACACTGAAGGGCTCGCATTAAAAAGCAAAAGAGCTTTGTTGAAACTTCACCAGTGAATAGCTGCAAGACAGGACAGAAGCCCCGGAGCCACAAGCTTTGCCATGCCTGATTTCTTGAGACCTGGCCCCAGTAAATGCCCTCACGTGCCTGTAGTTGCCATCTGCAGTGCTCGGTGAGAGTGAGGGACCTCGGAAGGGGATCCAGCCCCCCATTTCTCCTGCCCTGCGCTGCAGACAGGGTGCTGCACAGCCTGCTGCATGGAGATAGCCCCTGGGGAATGGGGTTTCCTCTCCTGCCTGCCCCTCTCACGGCCAGCTGCCCTGCTTGGGCAGGCAATGCTTGTCTGGGTTCCGGTGCCAGGAAACTCCTCCTTCAAATATGAACCTTCAGGCTTTTCTTTTTCTCCCATGAAGAGACCAGGAAGCACTCTTACTCTAAAACATGATAAGAGGAGGTGATGGAGCTGTGACTGTTATTCAGTCACAAACCAATTAGAGCACTTACCAGAATGTGAGGATTTGGGATCCCCTTAGCAGCCCAAGGACAGTTGTGCCTTTGAAGTTAAATCCTGAAAAAACCCACCCCAAACCAGATAAATCACCCCAGAAGCAAGACCGATGCCCAGGTCTCCTTCAGGACTCCAATGAACGCTCTAGGTTGTAAGTACCACTAATGCTTTCTTTTCTATGGCGCAATAAGGTCTGCGGCATATTCTGGAAAGCGGAAAGTTAAAATCCATCACAAACATCACCTGACCTGCAATATGGAAATGAGCTAGAATAATTGATAAAATATGAAATGAGAAGTTAACCTTTTCCTCCTGCTTCCACAGCCTCTTCTCCCACCTTGTTTCCTACAAATATTAATTCGCATTCCCAGATCGAGAGTCGCTGCAGCCAGCCGCGCCGGCAGCGCGCCCGGAGTGCTCGCCGCAACACCACAACTGCCCAAACTTCAGCAGGCTTCTTGCAGCAGCATAAAACCCTCAACATTCGCTGCACCACTGAGAGAGAGAGAGAGAGAGAATGAACCTGCTGTACATTTTAAAGAACTTATTGCTCTCCTGTGGGCCTAAAGCGAGCAAAGAGAAAGCCTGGAAGTTTGTCCTGCAGTGAGACAGTGAGGGAGCTGTATATCGCCGGGGCGTCTTAATACAGTTACAAAATTAAGCGAAGGGCACTGAAAGAACTGAAAGAGGGATATTCTGTCACCTAGTCACTTCTCCTTTTGTGAAGCCACACATAACACAAAGTTAATTAAAGCTTCTACTCTGAGCAAAAGGAATGTTCCATTTGGTAAATTTAGAAACAGCTGGTTAGTTTTATCCATTACTTTTGTGCTAACATCAGTTGAGCTCATTCAACTCTCTCTTTTTATGAAGCTGTCCTTCCTATGCTACCTGATAGCTACTAATTGCTGCAACTACATTTCTGAATTGCAAATTTTCTGCACTGATAAAAACTTTGATTGCCTGTCAGCTACACATAAGGAAAAGATCACCAGTGCTAAATGAGGTGTTCCACGCTTGGATAATAATGCCTAATGAATTATTCAAAAAAGAATGCTTGAATGAAGCAAACAATTTGAAGGGTTACTAGCAGCCGTAACAGTTCAACAGCCAAAAGAACAAAAGTATCATCCTGAAAATTACACTAATGATTAAAAAATGCGTATTAATTCTACATTTGGAGAAAAAAGAAATGCCAATCTGATTTTAAAGGTTAATCATTATTTTTTCACTAATGCTCTAATCTCTGGGAAAAACATCCTTTACCAATATTTTGGGACATATAATATTATGACACAACATATTAATATAATTTTCCAGGCATTAACCCTCTCTGCAAATTCCAAATTTCACTGTGGAAGAATGGAAAGCCCTGTTTGAAAGCTGTTACTGTCCACAGGACTCTTTCTATTGCTTTAAAGGAACCTCGGATCGGGCCCAGTTACCAGCACAGCAGCGTCATACTGGTTGCATTGTGGTCAAGCACCACCAAAGGTGCTCTCAAGAGATGGGCTCTCGAGCCAGAGCCCAGCCTCAGCCGCACCAAAACACGGTCCAGAGTCTCTGAATTCCTCCAGACCGGCTACGGTGCGGCAAAGCCAGAATCTGGCTCTTGCCGTTCACTTTAAGAAAAGATTTGCTAAACGAGAATACGGGTGATGGAAACAAGACCCACGCGTTCAGATTATAATAAAAATAATGGCTATATTCACATAACTGCTGTAATTAGTAACTCTTTCCAGCGCAGATTTGATTGTATCTTTAAAAAAAAAGCGAATGGCTAATGGGGAAACACGTATTTTCTCTAAATACTGCTGGCTAAAGGGAGAAGGATAAAAGAAAAAGAAATCCTTAATAAACCATGAGAATTTCATGGATGTCCAATGCTGACACATTTTCAGCTTTCATAAAAAATATATTTCCAAGACTAAAAGTGATAATTTATTATGACAGACTCTCTCTGGTTGCCAAAAAACCACGAAAAATCTGAGAACTAAATCCTAACGAACATCTCCTGTAAAATATTAGCATGTAAAGTGTTACACATGAAAAATAACATCACAATGTCAGTGACATGTTTATCTGCTTTGCTGTTTAAAAGACTCTCAATTGTTCCATTTGGAACTGAGCTAACATAGACACACCATCATATGCAGAGGGGTCTCGCAATGATAGTACAATGTTGACTATGCTAAGGAAGGATTTGTAAAATAGCTTTTATTAAAATGAAAGCCAGTCAACCACTTAGCTACCTCTGTTGCGATTTTACAGCTATAAAGCCTTTGGTATTAGTTGCCAATTAGTGATTTTATTATAAAGATGTTCAATGTCAAAATAACACTTCTTCTCATTTCTGGCAGTGACACTGAATGGTGGATAGAAGAAATGACTTCAGGAAAGCTTAGCTGACCATCTGCTTAGGCCTGCTCACTCACTGATGATTAATCCTTTCCCTCGAGGACAATGTCTCCATGTGTTTCTCTTGCTGTCTTTTTAATGTCACAAAAAGAGGTTGATAAACACATTCAAGTCACAATTAAAAAACATTTTAACTGACCAGTTGCCACTGATGATATTATTAGACAGTTTTAGTCACTGTTGTAACAATGCGTTTAGTGGTGTTGACGTGAAGTGGAGATGAAGTTTCTTTAATGTGCCTTCTACCTATTTTTATGTTTAAGTGACATTTAAATGTTTACCTTGATGCGTAGGGAGGGTCATTTTTTACCCTACAGAAGCCAAACCTCTGAAAACAGTATTTGCAGGACCGCAAGGTGGCTGCTGTGTCCCCTTGCCTCCGCGGGGGCGGGGTGGGGAGGGAGGAGGAAAAGGAGGAGCAAAAGACCCAACGAGGAGCAAAAGACCCAACAGAGATTTTTAGATAGATTGCAGCTATTACTTCTAGACCCATATATGCTTCTGCCAAATGCACAAGTAGTTGATTTCCCGTTTCCTCACAACGGGTCAGGGCACAGTGGTGGCTCGTGGGGCTCATGAACACACAGGAGTCACACATGTGCAGGGACATCCCGCTGGTGACATGGAAGACGTTATAATAATGAACAGAGCGATATTAGCTCCCACCTGCCCTCTTTTCTCATGGATGATGGTATGAATTTTGCTCCTTGTGGGAGGCAGGTTCATGCTCATGACTTTACTGAGCTGTCCCAATGGAAGAGGTGATTAGTGAGGGACTAACTGCTGACAAATGAGAGGACCAGCTTTCATGAGGACTGGCGGTCGCACACCTCAACACCTCTGGCCACAGGCTTACTTCCTATTTATATTCTCAAATAAGGATTTAGAGGGCTATTTCCAGTGCTCAGGGCCTGACCTTTCATCTTTACCCCAGCCTTTTATTGCATAGCATACTTTTATTCCTCCAATTGGTCTGCACGTGCAAACAACAAAATCACGTTTCTCGGCAGTCCCAGAATGGAAGCACTATATTCCCAACTAGCTGGGCTGACTTATCACCTACCTGATTTAAAGCAAATTTGGCCAGCAGAACAGTTAATGATGATCTGCTTGCAATTGATTCTGAATATTGTCCTGCACCTATGGCAGCAGTGGTCTTCAAACTCCTTATCCACATCATTATATTTACTTCCATGAAGTCTCACACCTAGAGTATATCAATGCCCATCAAATAAAATGTTTTGAGCACTTGATAAATCAGAAATCAAATAGCCTCAAAGGAAGTATGAGATCTAGTGATGTGAATCTACTTTATTCTTGTGAAGGCATCATGGGGGGCTTTGACTTCACAATTCTAGTGATGAATTCAAGCATCTCCGCACAGATTGCCTCTCAGAGTTTCCTTTCCTGTACCTTTTCCAGACCTATATCTACATCCTTGCCTCTCATGAAATTAAGGGACTTAAACTATACCGTGACTTGGCATTTCTACACTCCAAAAGTTTCCATACCAACAAACACACTGCCTTTTGGCATCAAAGCCAGTCAGTGTTTTCCAGGAGTTTGACTCAGAGAACTGTTACCGCCCCTTCTATGGCTCTATGGGGTGGAGACAGACACTTCTTAGTACAATCATATCCTCCCCTTGCAAGCTGGCATCTCACAATAGGAGTTTTGTTCATGAATTGAGGTCAAAATATGGCCCTGCATGGTCCTACTTCTCCATTTGGTGTAATGCCTTAGCTTCACATGCACGCATAAACCAGGGAAAGGTTAGGAAAGTACACTATAATTACCTGGCAAAGTTATTACAGACGCCAACAATACCATCTTCAACATGAAAAGGTAAAGAAAAGGCTCTCCTGTTGAAACAGAAACATTTACTAGTATTTTAGCTTAAATTTGCCCCAAAATATTCCTACAAGAAAAGGTATTTCTTTCAGTTCTACAGACCTTAGAAATTAACGTAAGATGTGACACAATAGGAAGCCAGTAAGTTATGAGGGAGGACATAAGAAGGAGAGAAGTAGAAAGTGGTTATTTGTTGAAGGCAGGTTTGACTTCTGATTTCATTGACAAGATACAGAGAGGGATTTTCAAAAGCCCTAGGTTGACCTAGAAAACCAAGTCCCATTGACTTTTAATCAATTAGACATTTTTGAAATTCATGCAGATAATGAGTAAGCAAGTTTACGGTCCAGTCCAACCTGTACTGAAGTTGATGGCAATGTTCGCTTTATGAAAGATAGATCCGGTCCTTAATTAGATTTCCTGTAGGCATTGCAGGGGGTGCAAAAAAAAAAAAAAAAAAAAAGAACGAAAAAAAAGGTGGTTTATATAAGGAAAGGCTAGTGGCCTTGCAGTTTACCAGTTCAGAAGGAGCATTTCATGGCATTAGAGCAAAGTCACAGATACGGAAAGAGGCGATAAGCACGATGTCATAACTCACACCACTGGTGGTGGACAAAGGCAGTGTGAGATTAATAGCAACATTAGGCGCGACAAGAAGGGAAGGCCAGACAGCCTGAAGATCATGAAAAAAGGTAAGAACCTGATGTGGCACGGAAGAGAGTTAGTGGAGGAATATAACAGAGGAGAAGAGGTGATTACAGATGATTTTGACTGAAGTGTTTTTTCCATATGATGGCAGCAGGAATGGAACAACAACCAAAAAAAAAGTAATAAGGAAAAGGACAGGATTTTAAATTCTGTACCAGTGAGAAAAAGTTGGTGCTTATAAGTGGTTTCTTCGGAAATCATCAGGATATATATACCAATTTTCAGTGGAATCACATAGATGTTTTATAAGGGGAGAAGAGGAATAACCCTTGTAGAGACTCTCAAGGGATGGTTGCTGACATGGAAAACCATTTGCCCCAATCAAACTTTTGGTTTTAATCTGAGCTGAAGGATCTAAGTCATTTAAGGGTGTTTCTGTTTACCCCTCAAGCTTCCTGGAGGCAAGAGAGAAGCTTCTGTGATCAATAGTATCAAATGGCATGAAGAAGCATAAAGCAATACATATGAACGTACTTTCTTTTTCAAAAGCAGAGATCATCTACTAGATAACAAGGCACTTTCCACATCACAACCTACATCAGTCAAACAGACCAGTCCAGTGTAGCGGTAGGGGATAAAAAGACTGACTTCTGGTTTATTAGAGTACTTAGAAAATGGAAATTAAGCAGTAGGTGGTACCTTGAGCAAAATTTTGAGGGTGGATTACTGCAACAGATCTAGGCAAGTATCAGCTCATAACAATGTTTAGAATGTCATTTAAAGACATCATCCTGCAAAAATTTCCTGTGCTTATTACAGAACCACCAGTTTCTCCAACAGACTTGTGACAGCATCTTCGTAGAGCTGGATGTGAGAGGTAAAATTCATTCATTCATTCCCAACATCTAGTCCATATATTAGCCAACTTTAAAAAATGCTATACCTCATCACTTCAGGATATTGTTTCCAGTGATAAACTACCCACTCTCTATTTTAATTTCTTATCACCACATGTTCCTTTCACTTAAAAAAAATAAAAATCCTTTACTCTAAGAATTCTGACTGAACAGTAAACAAGACTCCTCTTCTTCTTCGTAAAAAACCTCAGTTTTTGTTGGATCAATGATAAATTCCAGTTAAAATTTTATGACTGAAAATTCCTGACTGAAAACTTCGGACGCCACATTATTCAAGAAAATAAAAAATTCAAAAATTGACATACCAAGACTGCCCAGACATGCAAAAACACAGGCTGTTACTTTAAAACTGTCCGCTAAGTACATGAGAAGTCCAATTTAAGATTAAATCATAAGCCCAATTGCACTGACGATTGCAAAAGCAGGAATGGATCTGCCCTATACTGTTGAACTAGAAACCCATTATTAACATGATGTATTTTAAGAGTTGAATCAAATGCTGTTGTGTTTGCAACTGAATTCTACCGGGGGGAAATCCAGGGGAAAGTAAAATGTGCTACAAATGTAAGCCTTTTCATTTCTCTTTCTGTGTATGTTTGGTTTGTGAGACGTTTCCAAATCATGAAGAGATGGCTTTGTAAATAGAATGTGTAATATAATCCTGAAAAAGAGGCAATTCCTTGCCTCCACAAAGCAGAGCTCAGATGGCAAAAGAAATTAAGTAAAAAATTAAGAGGATAGTGACAGATTTTCATTGAGACATTTCAAAATGTTGATGTTCAAAGTAAATTCAAAGAGATTAAATGGCTTTGAGTAGTCAAGAAACAAATCACGTAGATCTGTCATCAGCATAACGCTGGAAGCTGAAGCCAAAACCATCCTGATGGCTGAAAAAACAAAAGAAGGAGCGTACACCATAGAAATAAGTCTGCGTCCACCATCAGCAACTAAAAGGACTAATTCTGATAATATGTTAATTTTAAGGAGTCACATAGTCAAGCTTGTTATAACTGTAATCGAGGTGGCAATAAAGCTCTACGAGGCACCTGTGGTCATCAGGACCATTCAGAGGGATTGCTGTCTTATGACTTGCCCCTGTGAACGTGTCTCTCCCTCCACTGCAACGAATTTACGCACCACAGACTTTTACCCAAAAATCACAACTTATCCCTTCTTTAAAAAAAAAAAAATTTAGAAAGTCAGATATACCTTATTTTTCTGTTTTGACTCTCACTGTTGGCAGCCTCAATCATCTCTTTGGCCATCTCTCCTACAAATGTCTGGTTTTTTGTGGTGGCTGTTTGTGCTTGGAAGCCCTTACCCTTGCTCTTCCTTGCCTCACCAGTCCTCCCACAACATTCTCCTGAGCACCAGCTTTTTTTGCCAATTGTTAGCAGGAAACTGTCCACCATACCTGGCAAATTAAGCCGGAAACCAAGAGGTAAAAATAGAAAAGTAGACTCCATCTTGACTTAATCCAGTGAATTCAGAGATGCACAACTGTAAGAAGATGAAAACAGGTGTTGGGAATCACAGCAGCCACACAATGGGAAGTGCTGGTGTTAACTCTAAAAGACCAAAACAAATCACACAGACACTGCCCTGGGCTATTAGATCTGGATTAAGTAATTAGTTCATCAGATCTCCCAAGATCCAGGTGTGTGCCTCAAGTCTTAGCCATAAGCTGTTTGAAGAACAACACAGAATGCGCCCATTATAAAAAAACAGATACACGACCAGACCCACATCACCCATTTCACTTCAGTCCTTGTACAATGTCCTATGAAATAGCTATTTTAATTTCTCTTTACCTTACTGCCACCAATATAAGGGTAAAATAGATGGTGTTCTCAGCGTGGTCATTCCAGAACAAGTTCACTTATTGTACTTTCCCTGCTTTTCCCGCTGCAAGACCGAAGGACTTTTTCTTCATGCATCCAGTTCACTTTGGTTTTCATCCTAAGAAACCCACAAGATATGGAGAGTGGATTTCAGAAAAACTGAGCAACTTAAGAGCTTTTCTTTGAACTGGAAAAAGTGATAAATGGGCAGGAGCAATACAGTGTAACAGAGAGAAAATCAAACGCCAAAGCCAGCTCAGCTTTTCAAGTATTTATCTCCCTGTATACATTGTCTAGAACAGCTATCTTCTAGTAAAGGCTGTTTTGTCAAGATGTTCTAGAGGGGCTTCGTGTTTGTCATCTCTATATCAAGAACAATGTGCATTATTTCACATTTCTCAGTAATAAATTTAATTTGCCATGTGTCAGCTCAATTACTGAGCTGATCTAAGGCACGACGAGTATTTCTTGCCACTCATTTTGTGCTCAGTATGCATCATAATTTAGTATCATCAGCACATACAGCGAGTTACAGTGTGTCTTTCTAGCTAGGTAATTTATTTAAAATCAAACTAGGAATCCAGGTATTAATCACACTTAACTCTTCCCTTTTGGGGGACAAAGATCCCTCAGCAGAGAAAATTCATTTTCTTTCATGTATTTCTGTGCCATGTCCTCCTCAGCCCCTGTTAGGTTCATCTTCAGAAACAGCCTGTCATGTAGATCCTTATCAGAGATTTTCTGAAAACCTAGATAAAATATGTCATATGCACTGCAATTATCTACTTTATAACTCCTAAGCTCATTAAAGAGGTCAATTAGTCATTATTGCCTTTTTTAAACCCCCTCTGGCAGCCTCAGGTTAGGCTTTGGCTCCTTAATGCAGGCAGTACTCAAACCGAGCGAGTGCTCCCAGGAGCCAAGCGCTTCCGCAGCCAGAGCTGAGTACCAGCACTTTTAGAGGGAAAAAAAAAAGGAAAAGAAAAGGAAGGTAACTGCCCATTCTTCCACTCACATATTAAATATTGATGAAAAGACTGAGAAAATAGAGCTGGAAACGTAAGGAAACCACATCTGAGAGAAGAAAAAAAAAAAAAATCACGGAGAGAACAAGAGGAAGGGGGGAGCGAATACCGCAGAGCACTTTTGTAAGCAGAAGCTGAAATTAGCAGGGGGGTTATCTATTTGCAAGCAGAACAAATACAATTAGATGGTCCCCCTGCTAATTTTGGCTTCTGGTTGCACAAGTGCTCTGCAGGGCACACACCTTCCTTACCATTTCCTCCTGTTCTGTGCTTTCCAGGCGATACCTGTGAAAACGGCAAAGGAGGAACGCCTCCATTTTGAGCACTGACTGTAAGCACCTGGCTAGGATGATTCCTAGCAGTTTGTTAGGAAAATAAGCACACGCAGATTTTGGGTTATTCCTAACAAAACCTTCCTCGCAGCGCTGCTCCAGGGTGGTGCACTGGTGGATAAACCGACACAGCCAAACATCCAAGAAGTCTGATGGCTGCCCCATTCTTTCTCTGTTGGCCCACCTCAGTTCCTCTGTGGGTCCCAGACAGGATCACACAGAGTCATGCGAAGATGGAGAAACCCAGCTCAGTGGGTAGGACAGTGTGCCCCTACTCCAGCTGAAACTCCATCTAGGAGCCCTCTGCAGAGCGTGTCTTTCCTCTTGACCGTGAACCATTCCCAACTCATCTCTGCCACTGACATAGTGCAATTTGGAGGAGAGAAATGAAATGGAGTAAGAGAATGAAAGAAGGCTGTTCCTGCCTCGATCTCATTATCTCTGCTGAAAAAATGGGCAATCATGGCGGTGAGAAACAGAATCTCTGAGGAGTGCTCACTCCAGGCAGAGAAAGCAGCAATGGAGGGAAAGAGATCATTAATATGTGCTTTTCAACCAACTGCATTCCAATTCACTACTGGACTCTATCTCGCTTTTATTAATTTAGGAGTGTTTCTAGTTTACTTTGTAATCTGTGCTCCACATTTTACTGAATTAAATTTCTATTTTCCTTTTCTGTTCTTTTTTCTTAGTTTTGTTTGTCACTGTTACAGATGATCACACTTCCTTCTATTTGCAAGTTTGCGTTATCTATATTTCACAGTCGCAATCTGGGCTGTCCACTATCTTATTACTGTGTGATAAGTGATATCTGCTATAACTGCACATGAACTCATTTTTCTCTGTTCCTTCATATCCCTTCAAAGTTGGCTCATCTGAAATAAACTGTCGTCTTGCAGCTGGCAATTATTAGTTTGGGCTTATTAGTTTTGATCTCTAAGGTAATTTAATGTGTAACCTTATTATAGTTACTCGTAGCTCAGGACTCTATTTAAAGTCAAATTTGGTTTTACCTTCTTTGCTATTAATTGCAACCTAGTTGGACTGTGCATATATTGTAATGAAGCAATACTTTCATGAACAAATCTCTGCATCGTTTCCTAACACCCACGTTTTAAGGGCATCCGATTAATGAGGACAACTTCTACGCTGAGGTAGGTAACACATGCTATACTATTTGTAATAGTATCTCATGTATTTACTAGAATTCAGATTAACAACATAACAGACAGGTGGCTTTTTTAATATAGAATAAGCCAGTCTTGCACTACGACAAGCTAACAGATTTATTAATACCTTAATATCTGTGATATACTGAGTTCTTTTTCTTTTTTCATGCACTTCTGCTATTTATGTCCTTGATCCTCCTGTTTCATCCATGCAAGTAGAACTTTATATCCATGCTGAATCCTATGAAAGCACCTTCTCGCAGGTAGGGATGTGTCCATTTGCAGCCACAAACAGCTGTTTGCATGGTATCACCAGTAAGAGATAAACATATGAACAAATAGTTATGAAAGTAAGTTATAATTAACGTCTTGACAATACTGGAAGAGCGCTTAATGTTTTTGTCCTACAACTGAGAAGGCTGCACAGCAGCAGGGAAGTTGCATAGTCTGTGAATCTGATCCTTCACAGCAGATGGATGATTTTATTCCTTCACTTCCCCTTCATTTATTTATTTAAAAGTTTCCCTGATTGTGAAGATGTAATATCTTTTTTTGGGGGGATGTGGGTATGGGTTAACGTGCTCCTCTGCTCATGAATGTGATCATACCAATCTGTGCATTTTAGAGAAATAACTGTATATGCATGCTGCTGTCAAAAGGGTTTTCTATGGTGATCACTGAGTCCAGTGAGAAAACAATGTAATTTCAAATTTTGCTAGCACTCCCGAGATCTCTGCCACCTCCTCTGCAGGAAGGAGTAACACCCCGGTTAATGTCAAACAAGACCACCACGGATAAGAGCACTTGGAAGATCTCCACACCACGACTACGACTGTTTCAAAATGTTTCAATACTCAGACCTTTAGACTTTCAGCAGTGCTCAGATCTGCATCTCTGGAATACTAAACCCACTAAATATTCTGTAGCAAAATCATAAGTCTGGGAACGAAAATCCTTTTTTACTCATTAAAAGCCATCTTATGTGCCGTGCAGTCCTTGCCAGGACCATAGGCATTAAAGGAAAGTGCTATGTAGATCAAACGTGGGCTCACCTGCCAGGCAGCATATGTTTTGCTACTGTCAAACCCAAGGGCTCTGTAAAGAATTGAGACAGATGCTTATCTCACCTTCTGCACCTTTTGGAGAGATCATATCACAGCGTCCACATTGTTGGAATGCTATATTGTGAAACACAGCACCCTTTTTAACACTAGTTTGCCAGCAATCTGAGACTTGCTGGTAGAGGTTTTCTTCTACGCCAGCCGGTCTTGGGTATCTTAAGTTTTCCTAAAGTGACATGTTGGAATTCCCTCCACATGTACCAACCTGGAGATATACGAGGTTCAGTGAATTGTAAACTTTCACAACTGATTTACATGTTCCAGGTTTTAATACCCTCTCAATTCTTAAACGGATTAAGGAGGACAGTCTTTAGCTACATTTGACAGAGATTATTCTCGACATGGCCTATTTTTCATAGTAGTCATTTATTGTACTTGGTAATTAGCTATATGGCCTTTTGCATTGATTTTTCTTTCCGAAGCTACTTTAGGTCTGCTTCCTAAATGCTGGATATGGTGTTTAGTGACACCATTTTTGTTTATTCTGCAGTCTGGCATATTTGATAATTCATTCATTTCTTCACATGACATAAATTGGCAATGAATAAACTAAGGTTGGAAATAAAATGATTTTGGCTGTCATAGGATGGAAAAAAGCCCTGGAACGGCTGCCCAGTAATAGGAATACTGAGGGCCAAAAACCCAACTGCTTTTTCAGATGAAGCTTAATCAGTTTCTGAAAAGGTTTATAAGACCTAACATAGTGGCTCTGATAATGAGGGAATGGGTCCCAAAATACAGAGTGCCTTTTCCAGGTATATGAGAGATGAGTGTGCGCATACAAGATGATTCATCATCACAAAAGATCACAGTATTTTCTTGCGTGTGCACCGAACAAACAAAAAATTAATCATAGTTTGTTACTTTTAGGCTTTCCTTTGTGCCTTGGAAAGGCTAGCTCTGACTTTGAACAACGATTGTTTCCACAAGGGAAGCCTGACTTTTAAAAAAATTGGGGGCACATGCAAACAACTCCTGATGCAGCATTTACTTGCAGTTTCTAAGGCTGTACATGTTAATAGTCAACCAAATCCTGCTTTTATGATATGTTCCACAAAGATCAGACATCTTACCTGCTTTTTTTGTGTACACAGTTGCAGCCTTGCTATTTTGATAACCAAGCTATCTTTTTTTCAGGTTTTTGTATTTGTCTGGAGACAGATTTTAGGAGGTTGCCAGATGCACAGAAAGCCTAAAAGCAGTGAAGGAAATGCTCACAGAGCAAATATTCCAGCTTCAACTTACCCAAATCCTGACGACGGGTGACCTTCAACCTCCCAGCAACAAGAAACAGACGTTAGTGAAGAAGACATGAGAAAAGACTCAATAGCAAGCTTTGGCCCATAAACATTCCCTTTGCAACCATAACAGAGGTACAGCAGCACAACGCATGCAGCTGTATTTGTGCAATATGCAAAAATGCGATGCAGCTTGATAGATGAGGGCATATTTGGACTCCACCATCTCCTTGTGGCTTACACACATATCAGTGTGGACATAGTAAGATAGATGATGCGCAAGGACCCCCACTAATCCACCACTTTCCTCCCGTGATTTCTTCTGCTGCTTCTCTCTCCTGAGTATATGCCACTTCTGAAGCTCCTTCCAGCTCAGCTTGCATCTATGGACCTTTTATTGGACAGCAGCAGGTGACAGAACTCACTGTCTGCTCCCTTTTGGTGTATTCTTTACTTTCACCATATCTCTGACATTACCGGAGAACCACAATAACACAGAAAAGTACCCTTCAAAATACAAGTCAGTTTAGCAGAAGAGTTGGATAACATTCACATCTACAACATTTAGAATACCTCTGCAACCCTTATGCTGAGATCTTGTGCAGCACAAGACAAATGGACAGTTGCCAAAACCCTTCGAGGTGCCTCAGGAAGGGAAAGCCCAGCTTCACGCGCCCTGGTCCCCAGTGCCCCACGTGGAAAGCCCTGTAACTTCTAAAGCCACCTAAAAGAGAACAGAAAAGCATTTCCTGCCCTTCTCTGTATCTGTAACAACAACAGATACCGTGACTGTGACAGTTTGGAAACAGTCCCATGGGACTCATTGTATATCAGTGTGAAAGTGAAAGGCAAACACAAGCACAAAGGCGAGAGGAAGCACAAGAACCCAGAGCGTAAGCATTTAAACAAATCAATATGCTGCTCTCCAGAACCAAGTTCTCCATCAGAGCAGACTCATGGCTCGATTTGAGATATTCCATGCTCCAGTCACTCACTCAAGTCATTGACAGCAATGATGTTTCTATTGCTGCTGCAGCAGCAGGACAGTGTAATTTTTCAGACGGTGTGGGGCACGGGTAGGGCAGAATTAATCTGCCACTTAGTGATGAAAGGGGTAAAGAGCCAGGAGGGACAGTCAGCTAAATATCTACATGTAATAGACAAATAGTTTCTGCACCAAATAGGATCTGTAAAGCTGCCTTTGCCTCACGTGGTAATAGATTTGGACGTTGTTTGTATACCCCTTTATATTCCCAAACTTAATTCTAGATACTAACTCATTCCAGACCTGCTTTTTACAGGAGCCCATGGAGTATGGAAGTATGAAATTACCACTCCTTGAGCCTAAGAGATGTCAGGCTCTTCTCTGCACCAGGGCAAGGCTCTCAGGGCAGATATGTCAGCACCTCAGGCAACAGAAAAAGAGTTTTACCATGGAGATCTATTCAAGGGCACAGGCTGTGGATGGGTCTCTGTAGCCAGAGTGTTAAGAACAAGCTAGTGTCACTTAGACCAAAATATTAATTACACTTGGGACTATCCCAACCCCAGGGTAACGGGAGAACCTTTGAGGGTCATATCAGTATCATCAAGTGTCTTAAAACTTTTTCAAACCCTACTCCAAATGTCCTCAGCCAGAACGAAGAAGTGGAGTCAACCACCATCACTTATTAGAGTTCAGTAAGAATGCAACTGGGACCATCCCACCTCATCCACCAGAAAGCCAGGATATGATAGAAATGCTAGCTCACTCTGAACTGCAGAGAGACTTGAAATATCAGCTCAAGAACAAAAAGGTACCCATCCCCATCTTGACGCAAGCTACAACGCTATGTCTTAGAGAAAATCAGTGTAACAAAACATCAAGTCAAAGCAATATCACCTGCAATCGCAGTTTGGTTAATCACAATTATTTTAAATATTTAATGTTGGAAGTGTGAGGAAAATGCTAAAAATGAATTGAAAATTGATGTGAAGATGTGACAAGTCCAGCCTTCGTATGATGGACTACTAATAAAATGCTTTATATAATCTGATGCACAACAAAAATGCCTGAATCTGTCTTGCCATGTATCAGATAAAACATGGAGCACTTATTTGGCATCAAAACTAGCTGCTATTCCTTCAGCATCCATCCCACTTTCAGTAGCTTTAGAAAGAACAAGACACAGAAGCATAAAAGGGAAGAGAAAGAAGACAATGATAAAGATATGAAAAATGCCTGTTTAATTATGCTCCAGATTTTATCTGTGTTCAATATCAACTCTCTCTCTTTCCTCTCCAAGAGAAATAACTGGCATGAGCTGTATTTTGAAAGTAGATCGACACAAAGAAAGAGAATTGGCCATGTCTCCTGGCATTAATCTTCCTCCACAACAGCCTGTGATTGAGTCAGAGTTATTATTCTCACTCTCAGGTCTGAGTCACTATCAAAAAGGATGTTATTTCTCCAACATCCTTTCCAGCAGGGATATACACTGTCTGGCAGAGATGGTAGAGAGCACTTCGAGTCCTACAGAATTTGCTCTGGCTCTTGCTTTTGACCTGTTCACAGCTCATTCAATGAAAAACACAAAACCAAAAGGAGGACAGGAATATAGTATTGCTGTTCCCGTTTTCCTATTACCTACTTTCTTACATCCTTCTTCTTCACCTTACTCCATGACAGCATCTAAAATGCTGTCTTCCTCACTATAACCACATTGCCTCATGAAAACCCTTTCCCAATGAAATTGAACTCATCCCCTTTACTCCATGCATACAAAAAACAGTCTCCCATTACAGCTTCTCTTTCGTCTTCTCTGCTCCTCCGCCTTCTGCTTGCATGCATCTAAATCCTTCTTCCTAAAGATCAGTTGGCATCCTTCTTCTGCTCTGAACTTGAGATAGTCCTTAACCGGCCTCCTTAAATATCCCCGCTTACTACTTACACCGGGAATTGAAATAACCTGCCCAGTGTCACTCTACAGCCCCGCTGCTGAGCTCAGCGTAGGACACCAGGTACTCGCTAACATTAATTCTCGTCACATATATCATGCCTGGGCCCTGCCCTCAGCTTCACCTCAGGAAAGCCCTGCAGCCCACCCCATTTACCAACAGAAGGAGGAACGATCCTGTGCAGGAAGAAGATACTCAGAACCACAACTGCCCGCACAGCTGATGAAATGGTACAACGTGTAGCTCACTGGTCCTTACTTTAAAGCTTCAGTTCTTCATCTCCCTCCAACACACCTTTAAAGTAACTAAGGAGCTCTTTATTTGGGTGGGGAGGTGCAGCCGAGTGACTTCAGAAGCAGCACTTTATCTCTCGCTAAAGTTTCTGGGCAGCCGGGATTTAGTGCAGCCAGGGCAGAGAGCAGACACCTTCCAGCTTTCCCCTGCTGATGACAGTATCGCACTCATATCAGAACTGGCAAATTGAATGCTGGTCCTAACGAACGCTCCTGGTCTGCTCTACTCTGAAGAACATCTCATCTTCTCTTTATTTAAGATCTTATTCTGTTCTCTTCAGTAGAGTACCTGAGTGCTTTCCTCAGCCAAATTTCTCAGCTCACCACCTGCTTTCCCTGCAAACACCTGTGGAGATTTAAGGCAGAATTGTGTCTGTTATTGCAGTTATGAAAATAACACAGGACTCACATCATGCTATCCTTATGCTTAGACCCCTCTAACCAAGCAGCCTTCCTGAATCATTTTATTGAACTCTTTTCAGGAACAGTCCTGACTTCCAGTTTTAGCACTGCGGATATTCAGCGAGACCGGCTGTGGGACTGGCTGGCACATGCACCCGGCTTCGGAAGAGAGACGAGGCTGAAACTGCTCTGGGGTTTATCCAGCATTCATGGGAGCTCATTACACGCAGGAGATCACATTCCAGTATTTCTATTAGCAAAGGGATATTTTGCCAACACAACTGGGTGCCAGTGTCCATGGCACTCATCCTTCACCACCTCAGTACCAAAGATACTGGTGCTCTAGAATGGGGTTCCTTCTAGCAGGTTTTGGATGGGACCATTTCTGTATCCGAGAAGCTGACAGGACTACATTTTTATTTTTTTTTTGCCATACCTAAAGCTTATTTTTTTCCTGTCATCTGAAAAAAAGTTGAGCTACAGCTTAGGTACAATTTTGTGTCTGGACAAATCTCAAAGAGCCGTCACTTAATCCCTTCATCCAACATCACACTTCAGTTTAGTGACTTTTCAGGACTAAGCCTGTATGGAACTGACTGTAGTATTTTCCCCTCACTGTGAAATATTCTTCCCCTTTGTGACACCAACTAGTCTTGAAATGCTGTAAAAATGCTGACAGAAGAAATACCAGAGAACGGTTTTAAAAAGCTTGTGAAGGATCGGTAGGTCCAGAGGTGTTTTTTTCAGCATCGGAACAGCTGGGGGACATTTAAAACCGAATGGAAAAAATTCTAGAGGACACAGAAGATTTAGCGTATTTGAGGGAGTCACCAACATGAAAGGTAACATATTTCGGTGGAGGCTGGAGGGGACAGGATCTGATGGACAGTATGTCAGCCCCATAGTAGTAACGGGGGGGCAGGCAGCACTACTGGAACATGGGGAAAGCAATGAAATGAGAAAGGTAAATGAAGCGAAGTGTAGCATCAGGCAGAGGCCCCAACATCACAAACACAGTCGCAGTGTACAGTCTCATAGATCCCCTGAGTTTTACATTGAAGAGAAGTGACAAAATCATCAGGAGAGAAATGAGAATGACCAGCAGAAGCCTGAGGAGGAACAGTGTGAGAAGGGAGTCAAAAACACTAAAGAGCTGCCTGAGGTTAGTGCTACTGGACTACGATTTATGAAGGGATACATTCAAAACTGCCTCAAAGGTTAAACGTGAAGCTTGGACAACAGAACGAGAGAAAAGAAAATCTTCAAGAGTCCGAGATGTAAGCAAGACACATGGCACGTACGGCTCAGCTAGCACAATTACACTGTGAAACCGAATTCCTGAACAGCAGCTCTTTGCTTTTCTGTCCTGAAGTGGCACTCCCAGCCGTGGCTTTGTCATTTGAACCCTGCTGGCTCCACTGCTACAGCACCTGCAGCACAACAAAGGAACGTGCCTTAAAAGGTTCATTAAAATCATACTAATCCTGCGGGATTTCATTTTCAAATGTAAGCACCAATCCACATATATGCTTACAATATAGATGCATGTATGCACACAGAGGCGCACACACACACATATAGATTAGGTTGCACATTCTGCTGCCCATCAGAGCTCTTAAAATACTATTTAGTTATGTTTTAAAGTTTTTTCTTAGGAATCCAGATACAAATAAAAGTAATTTATGCAAACATGTCCCACAGTCTCACCTGGGAGACCAAAGCCATACTTAGTCTCCCAAACAAAAGTCACAGTAGAGTAACATTTACTAAAAACCCTCTCACCCTCTCATTGAGGCTTTTCCCAAGTCTTCGCTGCCTTCTGAAAGAAGCTGTTCACCTTCCAAAGCAAGTGGTCCCACAGGCTCTTTCCTTTCCCGGGGGACCCACACCCCAGGCTCTCCCTTTGCATTTGTCCAGCTGCATCAGTCCCATCCACCTACAGATTGCAGTATGCGGATCCTGAATGGTGGAATTTGTGGCCAGTTAGTTTAATTTTGCACCCTCTGTAATTATGGGGATTATTCTGCTTTTCATTCAAATCATATAGCCATTTTTCACTTAGCTTTGTTACATCTTTAATTATGACCTTAGGTTGAGGTGGTATAATTTTACTTTAAGAGATATGCCAGAACTCAGGCACTGACATCTCCAGGTTTCGTAAAAATTGCAGGGATCATAGGAATTTAACTTGATAATTACCTCAATATTTCAAGTCAGACAATCACCATATAAAATAATTATGGGTTGTTGTTTTTCCAAATTAACTTTGTGGGTTACTGTAGGTTCCTGCAGGTTACAATATATAATGTTAGATAGATACAGAAATAGAGATAAAAAGGTATAATATACCTAAATGCAAGATTATTCAACCAGATATATAAGGAGTGCCAAAAGACAGAGAGGCGCACCTCTTTTAAATGCATAAAACAGCAAGTACCACATTTCTAATTAAGGAATGCTCAGATCAAGGAAGCTTCTTCATCATCTCTTTAGCCACAGAAATTTCCTTCCCCATGGGACTTGCAAAGATGCAAAGACTGGCACAAATGGGAGCAAAAATACCCTTTGAACACCTCTTGCATGAAACCTTCAATAACTGCCCCCTCTGTCACCATATAATCTCTCTTCTTTTGCTAACAGAATCACTCTTAGCCAGCATTTCATCATGTTCCTTGGCACAATTATGGTGATTTAAGCTATAAGCTACTACTTACTAAGGTTTTCTTTCTTCAGTTTTAAAAAAGCAATAAACAAAGACCAAAAGGGGAATATTATAATATACCATAATTTGAATATATTTTGTGGGGTTTTTTCCCCCTTCAAAATGCCAATGCTTTTGTTATCTCTTGCATGTAAAAATGGAGAAAAAAAATTACTTGGCATGATTTCCATCATGTTGATTCTTCTGGGTTCTCAAATATTATGATCCATGGAAAGTCTGGATTCATGCTTACTTCTAGTCTTCATTAAGTCAGTTGTAGTTGAATTGCTAGTAGGGCAGGCTGCTGATACAGTAGGTGGGCATGCTGAATAAAATACATACCACAGCTGTACCTGCACTTGTCAGAGAGCCAACCTGCTTTACGCCAGTCTGTTCTCCACTGCTTCCTGGTCATAGCCCATCTGTTTCTGAATTCATAAAATGCTGAAGAACACAAATATCTGAACCTATTATAGGTAACATGCTTCAATTAAATTCTGATTGTGGAGCTGTGCTTAACAGACTAACATCGGTAATGCATCTCTTTCAAATTTGTCAATAAAAGAGACACCCATCTATAGACATTTCTGTGGAATTCAGAGGCTTTTCTATGTAGTGGCTTCTGCATATGGTGCACCTGGCCAATATTCTTGCAGTTGCAAACAAAATCAAATCCCAAAATAACTGCCAAACCAGAGTATGGAAGGTTACTAAAACAGATTATATAAAAACCTACACATAGGGAGAGGTTCCCCCGCAGGAGCACTTACAGGTGAAGTAAGCCAGACAGCTATTAACCTGAAGTTTACCAATAGCTTAAAGGCGTGCTTTACTTTGCAGTTGGATTCAGTGACAACGTCGAACGACAGCGCACACAAAAATGATGAAACTAATAAGAGTTTACCTTGTACATGTGATTTTTGCGCTGGGGGTGGAACAATCAACTTTACAAGGTCAGTTTCATCAAAACTAAGAATTAGAGGAACTCAGCAGGCTGTCAATAACTGACTTAACGGGAACAGACTTTAAACAGAAAAAGCAGGTGAGGGATATATCCCCAGGAAAGTTGCTGAGGATGCCTACAGTACCTATGATTAAACTATCTGTCCTCTGGATGTCATCATTGCTCTTTTTGTATGCTGTTGGTTAAAGGTGTAGTTATGTAGAAGATAACTGCGGTCCTAAGGAAGCTGGCTTGGGTGCATCGTTTTGGTAGCTCAGTGCATTTCTAATTAGAACTGAATACACAAGAGTGTGGTCCAGATCATTTCTATTTATAATCTACAATGAAGCATTTTCTATAATGTAATGCAAAAAAAAGGACCCCCTGTGCACATTTCATTTGATGTGAATTCACATCTCTGCTTCAAGAAGCACTTTATGCCTCTTCACAAAAAATTTCCGTCTTTCCATATGTGCAGCTGAGACATAGCTGCCAGTCAGCAATAGTGTTTGCCGTATTTGCAAAAATCTTTGCTTTAACATGGAACCTGAATTTAAAATTTCAAAATAAGGTGCTCGGTTTCTCCAGGGAGGGCATACTCTGTTGGTGCTGATGCGCCAGAGCAGAAAGAAAAAATTTGGAACACACCTTACCGTGGCAAGATCGACCCTGAGAGATTTGATAGAGAACACAGACCTAAGTGGGGCACTGCAGATATTTACCATATTTCTACAAGACCTTTTATAAGACATTACTGCGAAATAGTCTAAGTAGAAGCAGATTCTAGGCTGAATCATTCTCCCAGCATGAGGCATAAGGTGGAATTCAAATCTTCTCAGTACTTTTCAAGTCCAGATGAATCCAAAGACGAGGAGGGGCTGGCTGTCCTAGCGCAGTTGGGTCTGCTGGCAGGTGGTGCAAGCTGAACTGGCCCCAGCTAGCTACTAAAGGAGACTGTCACCTTTGCACTTCTTTTCCTGAGCCGTGCCAAGTGTTTCTCGGCTGCTGTCAGCATCCATCCTGCAACACCTGAAACAGTGTCAATTTTAGCAGCATGGGGACCACTCCAGAAGTCTTAGAAATACAAGCACGGTGTCCTTCTCCCTTCTGCATGGCCATTGCCCGCAAAGAGAGTTGTCAGAGAGCTATGTTGCACCAAAAAATCCTACAGCTTTCACAGAGGAATTATTATGGAGCTTTCAGAGAGAGGCACTGCCCAAACTGCACAGGCTAATGCTTACCATCTTCCTTTCCAGCAATAAACATTCCTCTCTCACAAAAGTGACAAGGTTGAATTCGGCACAGGAACAGGGGATTCTCCATTCCCACATTTATCCAAAATATTGGTTAGGTGGCATTCAGCAAATCATTTATGCTTAGGTCTACAGAAAGCACCTAGACTGAGCCTTGCGAGAAACAGACGGTTTCAGTGCCGAGCCCCTGAGCTCCTGGTCAGCCAGGCAAAGAGGTGCTTACAGTCTGTCAGTTTTCTATGTACTTGTGATTTTGGGAACGCTCAAAAGCCTCATGCTGTTAGCAGGGCTGAACAAATCAGCATTTTTTTCATGCCTTAGTCCCGTGAGGATCATAAAATTTGGTATTCTTGTAAGCAGCTTGCAGGTGGAGCAGAATCTGTTAGGTGAGGTAACTCAGCAAATCCCTCAAAAAGGGCACTGACCTTTCCTTCGAGGAAGAGGTGGAAGGTTCTCTCATCCTTTTGCCCAGTAGCTAGCAGGTAACACACCAACTTCTGAGGAAAAAAGCAGTTTCCAGGGGTGCTTACTTCTATCTTAACTGAAACACAGCACAGGACCAGGAATAAAAGACAGGATTCCCCTCTCCCAGGGAAGTGCCTCAGCAATATAAGTAAACAATGTGGTGTGCGCTTACTCTGTCTCTTTAGTCCAATTAATCCTTTTAGTTTCATGCAAGCGGAGAAAGAGTTTCCTTCCCTGTACCCCAATAGAATCATAGAATCATAGAATTGTTAGGGTTGGAAGGGACCTTAAAGATCACCTAGTTCCAACCCCCCTGCCATGGGCAGGGACACCTCCCACTAGACCAGGTTGCTCAGAGTCCCATCCAGCCTGGCCTTGAACACCTCCAGGGATGGGGCTTCCACCACCTCTCTGGGCAACCTGTTCCAGTGTCTCACCACCCTCATGGTGAAGAACTTCTTCCTAACGTCCAGTCTGAATCGTCCCATCTCTAGTTTTAATCCATTCCCTCTAGTCCTACCATTACCCGACATCCTAAAAAGTCCCTCACCAGCTTTCTTGTAGGCCCCCTTAAGATACTGGTAGGCCACTGTAAGGTCCCCTTGGAGCCTTCTTTTCTCCAGACCGAACAACCCCAACTCTCTCAGTCTGTCCTCATAGGAGGCCAGAGCACTTCCAGGGGAGGCAGGAGATACAGGGTTGAATACCCACTGCCCTGGCCATGTTTTGGAAGGATGGCTGCTGGGATTCTTTTTGAAAAAAGATGCCTCTGTCTCTGCCTTCAGGAAAAGATCTCTATTGCCAAGTAAACAGCCTAAATACTACAAGGCATACCTATTCGCTTGCTTAAATCACTGCTCCACACTCAGTCTGCTGGGGTTTTGTGCATTTCCCAGCAGAGGTACTGCACGGACAGGTAGACCAGAGCCCCTCCACCCACTTGCCACACCAGCAGGACATGGGCCAACACTGATCTGAACACGACGGAGCTGTGTTAGCCTAGTACTGACAGGCTCAAGCTTTGAGGAAGGCTTGTTGGTTTGGATGTAGCAATGTGTTACTACGGCTTTATGGCTCCTAGCCTTGGTTTCATCCGGGACACAGAGTCTCTGCCCCTGGAGAAGCCTTATATGCCAAATGGGGATGTGCAAATGTCTCACTGGGTACCACAAACCTTCCAAACCTCTTGGAGGATGTGCATTTTAGCTTCACCATGTCATCTTTTCCTGACTGCCCAATATTTTCAGAGGAGCTGTGCCAATTCATTTATTACAGTTGGTATACCATTTTGTAGTGAAGTATGAAGCAGCATTATTAAAAGATGTATTTTAGGATGTTCAGTCTATTGTTTTTAAGCGTCTCTAGAGATGCAAAAGCACGGCTAGAAAAATAACTTTGATGTGCTGCCCCATTTCAACACTGGAGTTTTGCCTTGCATGTTAATGTGTATGTTTTCATGCCTCAGCTACACTAACTGTACTCCTTTCCTGTTTCTATTTATTTTGGAAGCAATATATGTTTACTAAATCAGTTGAAAAGTGTTAATGATCAGTTCACAGAATACTAATGTGGATTCAAATTACTTTCACATGAATCAAGACAAATTAAAAAATACTATTTGATCATAAACTGCTTCAAATCCATGTCACAAGAATTCTAGTATCTTGGAATAAAGATTCCTTTTTTTTTTCATTTTGTTAATATCTCATTAGATATTTAAATTGATCAAAAAGGTGTAGGGACAAGAACGCATGGATTACCTCTGGTTCACGCAACACAGAAGAATGAAGTAAACCCTCTGTGTGTGTGTATGTGTGACAAGGGAGGAGGGCATCAAAACCAGTTGCACCACGAGTGATGTCTCTTTCACGTGCCTGAAAAGGAAGAACGAGACATGTAAGAGCAAGCAAGCGAGCTGTGACATGGGTAAAGCCAGCCGTGGCTTGCAGCATATTATTCAGCCCGGAGAAATAGATGTGAAACCTGAAGACTGGTAACCTACATGGACACTGGGTCAAAACGTTTCCAACAGAAATTTTTATTGCTCCCCAGAAAATTCACTGAAGTTGAAACATACTCCAAAGATGAACCCATTTCAGTGACACTTCAGCTCGATCCTGTCTTGATCTGAAACAAAGATGTGTTTCAAAAATGCATTTCAAGTATGTCATATTCTAAAGGTAGGAACTTCCAAACTGAAATTCCTACAGTCTTTGGTAGAGGAGAGTAACACCATTTAGTGACCTCCACCCAAGAAGGCAGACAACTCGGACATTGCAGTTTGCTAAGAGCATATGCCATACCCACCAGCCATACCTACATACAGGTGACAAGGAACACGCAACTGCTAGCAAACCAGGCTTCGGTAGTTCTGCTGCTCATAGAAAGCCATTTTTTTCCATTTGTTAAAACCTGTCCTTTCCACACTCCCAGATGTTGTAAGTTAATCTCTTAGTGCTTTATCATACAGGAATATATGTATGCTACACTAGCAAAACACTTCTTACATGGATGCATCATGACTTTGCTGGGCGAGTCAAACTGGCATCACTGAGCAAATCAATATTGGAGGGTAAAAGCAGTTTTCCTAGGAAAACTGAACCTATACTGGGGCACTCGCTAGATCCCAGTGCAATAAAGCTGCGCGGGCACAGCAGCCTGTAGTGCAGACCAGTATTGGGCACAATGTGCTCTACTTTCTCCTTTCTCCCAGGAGAAAGCAGATAGCTTACAGCAGTAATGCTAATCGTTATATCTGCCCCATAAGCTGACCCACAAGGAGCTAGTGGATACTGAGAACTTATCTCTTTGCTTACCTTTTCCTTACCCATGAAGGAATAAGTGTGGGCACAACATTTCCTTAACCATAGTTGTCCTGAAGGCAGGATATAAGGCTGGGTTCGCCTCCTCCACTCTCGCTTCGCAGACTTCATGTAGAACATTCAGCTGTTCCTTTACTCTTTTATTTTATGTTTTATACAAAAATGTAGTCTATCGTGGATATTTTATGCATGACAATTAAGACACATCTAGGAAACTATCAGAAAGAATAGGCTCTCCAACCTACTCTATTTCATTCAAGACAATTTTATCTAACCAATTTTTAACAAATTTAAAACATTGCCCATATCTACTCTAGCTGTGAGGCACTGGTAATCAAGTCAAGCACCATTGACTATGAGAATAGTGAACTGTAGAAAATGACTTCTCAGCATTATGTAGTGTCACAGCACAATTTAAATAACACGTTCATTATTCAAGGTCTCATAATTCGTACATATAGGAATAGATGCAGGGAGCTGAAAGAGGCTTTCAACAGTTAAATAAATAAGTGACCTGTATCATTACAAGTGTACTGTGCATTCCTTAAAAATCTGAAAGGTTGTTGGAAAGTCCTTCCCGAATTAAATCCAACGATACAAAGTGCCAATTTAGGACGAGAGATGCATATACAGTAGTGATGGCTATTACATGTTGACACCGCTTTTAAATGCATGAACAGCAGGTTTGAGAGAAACTCTGCATTCTGGGTAGGAATCTCAGACATCATTATTATGTTGATGTACAAAAGCGGTCTTAAAATTGTGATTACAGAAATCTAATATTAAAGTCATGCTCTTTTCTATAATTTTAGTGAATGTCGGTGTTTGTTTCTGTGCAAGGTGGAACTTCATTGCAGAGGTTGTTGTCTTGTTTTCCATATGCATTTAGAAGATATAAAATTAAAATTGTTACAATCGCATTCTATCTGAAATTTCTGGGAGGAGCATAATTGAAGAAGAGTATTCTGCAATTTTTGAAATAATACTCAAATACAGTCTCATAAAAATTCCTGTAACTCAATAATGTCACATTATACTTAGATGTATGAGAGTTACAAAATAGAAATATGACATGACTATTTTTATATAGCTAATATGTACTGATATAATAATCTGAGCTGTTTATAAGCAATTTTTACGGAAATTTACCAATTTAATATTTGCCTGTGTACTTTGTAAAAGGCCAATAAATTTGGCAAAAACTATTCAACAAAGACAAATGACAAAAAGACAGACACAAAAGAAAAAGACAAACCAAATTTTACCCATCAATTGTTGCCAGAGCAAAAGAATCTCAGAAGTCTTTCCTGCACCAGATACTCGCCCACCTGGGACATGTTATCTGTCTCTGCTGAATTGAAATTGTGAGCAAGAGATGGATTAATGCCATGCTGTTAAGTATCTCAGCAGAAAACATTTTTCCTTCTTCTCTGAGAAGGAAGTCTGTGTCTCTGGAAGGAGCCAGGGCAGACAGCTGTATTCCCCTCATTACTGAGGAACAAATGAGACGCACCGTCCTCTTCTGCCTGACACTGGATCAAGTCTTTCAGAGGCCTGGTATTTCTTGGGCATTTATGAGCTTATTATTCACTCACTGTTGACCTCGCAAAGCTGCCCTCCCAAAGCAAAACACAATTTGCCTCACCTCAGGGCACACAGGGAAGTCCATGTGCTCCTCTTTCCGGGTAGTCCTGCCCAGACACCCTTTTACCACTGGGGCAGGGATTGAAGGTATTCTTGAAGCCTTGTAAATCTTCACTTTGCTATTTGGAATCTTCATTGATATTCCAAGCTTTCCCCTTCATTTCTCAGTCCCAGACATGAATATATAGCCTGCCTACATCACTCCCTGTGTTTCAACAAATCCTTATTCCTACTGCCTCGTCCAGTGGTAGAGCAGGCAGCCAGCTGTGCCTGACATGATCATAATCCCTTCTGAATCTCTCCTAACTTCTTGCCTGTCTTCTATTCCACTATATCACATAGAATTTGCTCTATAAATTTACCTTAGCCTTGTTATCATGCCATGTCCTCTACCAAAAGCATCCCCTCTTTCTTAATACTTCTCAGTGTTACCAAGCTAGTGAAACTTCAGTCCATTCTTTAGGTATTTCTACCATTTGTTCATGGTAACCCCACACACAGAATTCCTTTTCTATGCTGATTACTTCTCCATACACAATCCTTCCTGAATCCTTGTTCATGACTAAGGGGGAGATATTTCATATTTAGCAAAGGATAAGAGCACACATGAACTGCCACTGATGATCTGTGAACGTCTACTCCAGAGGTCTTGCAGTATCTTGCTTATGTAGCCATGTCTTACTTTGGCACCTCAGAACAGGCTGGATCTATCCTGTCTATCCTATGTTCTCCACAGTACGTCCTGCATCCTCCCCTGGGTACTCCTGCTGCAATTCAGCTGCCCAGTTGGATGCCATGCACCTTCCTCTTCCTCTGGTAGAGAAGCTGTCTCCGCATGTAGGGAGGATGCTACTACAGATCCCACAAAGTCCCGCAGCCTGGATGGCCAGGAGATCACAACGACAGGCACACTGTGGAAAACACTTTCCCTATAGGGCTCCAACAGTCTTTGTACCTCAGTGCTGGTGTAAACTGGCTTTACTGAGGTCAGCTGAACTGCATGAAGTTGCAGTGGATTTGGCTTCACGTTGTCTGGCTATTAAAAAAGATCACAGGCCACATCACTCATTCAGTGAGCACGCTCTATTTTCCTATCCCTCCTCTGCTGTCCCTGTTGCTCTTTTGGAGAGCTAGCTATGTACATGAACACGTCCCTGAAGGCCAGACCAAAATCCGTCCTTGCCCTGTATCCTGTCTTTGGGCTATTGGCAGGAGATTCTTAGAGGACGAGAATAAGACACGGGACAAATCAGAAATCCCTATGCATACTCTCTCAGCTTCCAGCAATCAGCTGCTTAGAGGACTTTCTGAACTAGAGCTTGCCACAGTACCATCATGTTAATGGTCCCCCATGGACCTATTGTCAGTAATGTATCTTATTTTTTTGAACTCGTAACATCCTGTGGAATGAGTTCCACAAAATAATTATGCCCTGCATGACAAAACTTTGCTTTAAATTCCCTGTGGGATTATAACATCGGAAGCCCCTTAGGTCCTGTATTGTCAGAAACAATGCATTAGTCACTCCCTAATCACTTTCTCCATGACACTCATTATTGTGCACATCTCTGTCTCTTTCCCCTTAGTGGATCCTCCGAAGGGTCTGGATTATTTACTCTCACTCTGTTATCTTTCCCTGTACCTTTCCTAGTTCTATCCCTTTGAAACATAGCAATCAACCAAATACAAGATTCAAGATGAGGGCGCACTAGAAATGTGCAAAGAACAGATTTTAACAGTCTGATTTGACTGGCCTTTCTTGTGACTAAATTGTACTTCGCAATTTTGGCCACCACCAGGACAAAAATCAAAATAACGATTAAAATAATATTGGCTAACAAATGGTAGTAATAATAAACAGACTAGTTTCTCAAGGAACAATGTGAAACAAAAAGTAAAATGAACAGGTGGAATAAAATATAATCACAAGATAATTTCCAAAACGAAACAGTTGGTCCTTTTTGCCAGCATCTAGTGAAAGCTTCTTTGCTCTGGGAAGAAATTCTTGAAGAAGTTTACCACTTCAGGGGAATGAAAAGTAAAGGGAAACGCAGAGTTGATTCTCGAGGCCTCTGTGATACAGCAGACAATTGCATCTGCTCTGCTATTGACCCCTGGAACAGGGATTCAGACAATCCATGCATTTAAGAAACACTACATGACAGCTTATTACTTGCTAGAACTGTCACTTATCTCCGGCTGCAAGTGACTCAGCTCGACAAATAGCGTCTCATACATTATTATCTATTTGTTAGCAACAAGATTGTTTTTCTTATGCATGGTCAGCACAACAGTTTTTCTCTTCAAAAGGCAAAAAACTAAGGTATAGTTAGGCTGAAGAGCTCAGTATTTTAATAAGACACTTCTAGAGGCACCTCTGGACGCTCCCAAAGCGCCTATATCAGGAGTTGGGCTCCTCAGCATTGCTTGCTTTGCGCTGGCAAACTCTTGCCATTCCTCTCCAACTCACAGCAGAATCGAGGCACCTCTTCACCAGGATGAAGCACGTTTGCAGTCACAGTTAGCTAATGGGAGGCAAAGTCCTAGCAAGGATGTGACAGTCGGCAACTGGTTCAGTTCCTTCACAAGCCGAGCGAGTCTCACACACTCTACGTGACCGTTACAAACTGCTTGTCCTCATTACGGTTTTCTCTTACTTACTCTTTTCCCCTAGTGAAACAAAACTTATTCAGAAAATAGCTTTTATACAGCAGTCAGTAACTGATTTAACAGCCAGTAATAGAGGCTACTTCAGTGGGATCTGGAATTGCCTTCTTCAAACTACCCTTAAGAATTAGTACCTTTAACGACCTATAGAGTTAAGCAACAAGGCTCCTGCCCGATTGACAGAGATCCAGACAAGCTGTCAATAATTATGCACGATCATACTCCCACGCATCAGGCCCAGCATAACTGAAAGCATTGCTGTTTTCTTTGATCTTTTAAGTCAGCAGATATTTGGATATTCTTCGAGGAAACGCTAATATGCCAAGTCTCTTCTGTTATCATTAAGAAAACATTAAACAGGTTAAGCAGGCATCTCTTGTTCTGCTGGCTTTACTAATCCAAAAGTTCATCTGTCAATTGACAGGTAGCTATTGCAAATTCCATGAAATATGTGCATGAAAATAACTTCTTTCCCCATGCTTCTGGATAGAGATGGAAAAATGGAGCATGCTGTTACATATTTGTTACAGAATAAGTATTTTGAATTTCTTCTCAAGCAATAAAGAACTTACATCTAACTTCAGCGAACGTCCACCCCAGTGCAGATGCAAACCCCAAGCGCTGCCATCTCCTAAGGGCAAACCCTCCTCTGCCACCTGGCCGGGCTCCAGGGCCCTCCTGCCATCAGGGCTACCTCAAATGCATGTTAAGGGTCCAAGCTGAGAACTAAGACTCTTCATCTATAGAAAGCATCCAGTCAGAGCCTTTTGACCCACACATACTCTTTCCATCTTTCTTGCTCTCACTTTTAAAATTGAGCATAGTTGCTTTTGCAATAGACGTGATGCTGATTTGAAAGGTGAGTCCTCAGGCCAGCGGGAAGATGTACATCACCAGTGCAAGACTAGCAAACCAGATTAGGAAGTCAAGACTAGCTCATATCGCCTCTTCTGCAGCCCAAGATACTAAGTTCGAATGGCAACATTCACACTTACGCTGCCCAGGTATAACTGGACGTGGCGTGAGGTGATGGAAGATGAAGTCTCTTGTCTGGTGGCAACTTTTAAGATACTTTTATAGGATCTGTTAGCAAGATATGGCCATGGGAGAAAGCAAAGAAAGACTGTGTAAACCAGTCTTGATGCTGGTTTGTGGCATGGAACATAACACTGATGCAGGGAATGAGGAGAAAAACATTCTGGTAACCATCTAAATTTAGGTGATTTGAGAAAGGGTTTACAATCTCCCCAGCAGATGGTGAGAAAAGGCAGGAAAGCAGCTTATCACCTAGACAAAATGAAGGAGCTACAGCCCCAGAGAAATTCACAAAATGTGGAAGAACCATTTGGATTAGGAACTGTGGCTAAAATGACTCTTTGGAGAAGTTAACACAGGTTGTGATCAAAAAAGTGTTGAAAAAATGAGAGCATAATGCCTAGTCAGCATATGGGAAGAATTTTTTTTTTTGAACAAGCTTGACTTTTTTTTTTATTTGTCAAAAAATTTCGTTGTCAAAAATAATTTCATTTGCATCCTGAATTCATATTTTTTTAAAAGTTTTTGCATTACATTCTATTTAAAAACAACACTACTCAAAATGTAAAACATAGTAAAACATATTAAAAACTGATAAAAGCACAGTTATTGGTTATCGCATCTGAATATGGGTGCATCTAGTAGTATTTCCAGTGTTTCTATTACTTTTTTAAAAAACCCTCTTCACTACATTCAGAACAGGAACTGATGGAAATATATTTATCTCTCCAGGAGAGAAAAATCCTTCAAATATTTCAAATTGGCTTATTTAAAGGTAGGCAAAGAAAAAAATGGTCAAATAACCATTGGAGAGATAAGGACTGGTCTGTTATAATGTGCTTGTAAAATGAATTAATATTTTTTAAAAGGTTTTAATACAGGCAGACACAAAGTCAGATATGTCAAAAGAGAGAATGTAGGTCACACTAACAACACAGAATTCCATATCCTGAAATGCAGTGACACTGAAAAGGACTTCAGAAAATCAATTTACCATGAATTCCCTATGCAATCTATGGGCTAAGGTTAATGCAACACTTGCACGATTATGCAGGAGACGATGATATTACAGGTATGTTATCACTGACGGGACCGGCATTGCCATGTCCGGTTCTGGTATCCAATTTTCAAATAATGATGATTCTGGAATATTGCAAGGGAATCAAGAATGAGTGGCTAAATGATTTGAAATTGTGGAAGCCTTACCTGTGCATGACAAACTGCAGACAGCCACCCCGAAAAAAGGCAGAGATAATTCATCACAGGGCCAGGGAAGTGCTGGGAAGGGACAGTCCCGACAGCAGTGGACCGTCAACGAGGGAGCAAAGCCATACAAGTAATTAACGATTAGAAATAGAAGGCAGACAAATACAGGTTGGAAAAAAATGTGTCTGTTATTTTAACAAGTAAAGCGAGTATTAGGTTAAAATTAACTGCTTGAGAGCAGTGGATGTAATAAAAGCTCATGCCTTTTCAGCAAGAATGAGTGCCTTTACAAAAGATACACTGCAGCTCAGCTGGGACTTAGGGGCTGAAATCACATGGCTGGTGTGACACAAGAAATAACACAAGATGTTCTTAATAACCATAAAGCCACAAAATCATCATACAGCCCATAGAATATGGATATTTTGACACAGAGAGGAAGCAGAAGTCGAGGAAAAAGAAATGTTTATGTTTACACGGTAAGCTGTTTACCAGTTAGCTTTCAAAACAGAAGAACCCACATCAGCTGAAACCGACAAAAAAATACACACGCTACTGCCTTAAAAAACGCAGGACGGAAATTAGATCCGTGAAAAAAAAATCACAAGCAAGCAGTCAAAATAAAAAAAAAAGTAATTCTTTCATACATGCACACAGGCAGAGGCACATATCCAAGAAGCAGGAGGACTGAAGGAGGAACAAATGAGCATTTAAAGATGACGCGTTCAAAGATCCCAAACATTTTATTTTCACTTGTATACAAAAGAGGATTGTAAGATGTCATTTCAGCACACCTCTTCTCCCATGTAAGAAAAATAAATCAATATTAAGGACTGTTTTCAAGGCAGAAAGTGCTGCAACATTTGCGCTTGGGAGCAACAGATCTCCAGAACTGGCTTGCGTGCATGCAAATATTTTCAACTAAGTGTCGGAGGAACTAATTAAAAACCCCTACATCCTTGCTCATTACCATCAGCTGCTGGAGAGCTGGAAGATGCTACATGCGTATTAGCTTTAAGAGACACGTTGAGCTAGCCTTGAAAACTGCAGTCTGCTAAACCTTACTCTACCACCAGGAAAATAAAACTCTTATAACAAAAATAAAGCAAGAAACCAGCCAGATTATAATTACGTAAAAGAGGGGAAATAGTGCAGAATTTTTTAAACGAAAACTGCCTCAAGTACAAGCATATCCGATTAATCTGCTGCTCTTTCTAAAAACAGCTGATAGCCTTCATCACAAGAAGTGACAAAGGGAACAAAACCAACTTGGGAAGTAAAAATCACCAAAGAAGAGGAAGAAGAAAAGGCTTTCAATTGCTTTGACAATGAGGTGACTCAAAGAACTGTGTTAGGTACAGCGCTGTTTAATATGTTAGCAAACAGGAGAAAGGGATTCAAAATCCGGCTGCTAACACTGGAATTTGATAGAATTATTGAGACTTGTCCGATATTATGAGAATATTATGAACCACTTCAGAAGGACCTAATAAACTAACTAAATAGGCAGAGAGATGGCAAATGAAGGTCACTGGAGAGAGACGCATGTGAATGCATATTAGAAAGAATTACTCCCATGCCTCAGTGCTAAAAGGCCTGCACTGACACCGCCTTCCAGCACACACAAAACCGTGTTTGTGGGGAGTAGTGCTATTGACATTGCTGGAAGAGCTCCGGTAGGGAAACGAAATGCTTGTCTGGATCCTGCCCTACGTTGAATCTGCGACCGTTGTGGGGGGAGGTGGGACGGAGTAAAATGTGGGCAGCTGGCCGAAAATCTGTCCGTGTGCAAGAACAGGCAAAGAAATAAAGCAAAACAAAACATGTTCCTTCTGCTCCACCATAAACAACTCGAGCACGAAAAGAAAGACGAGGTACAGACTAAACTAGGAAATAGTGAGGCCATTACAATTTCATTTTGTAAAGGAGCGATTTGGCCTTTCTGCTCAGCATAGCCCAAGGAATTGCAGAAATGAAATGGGTCCCAGAAGAGGCCAGAGACATGATTAGCTCGCTGAGGAGAGAGCAGAGGGAGGCTCACCCCCAGTGACACATCCGTCCGCTCCCCACAAGAGCCGAGCTGGCATCAGGAGACTCTGGTAAGAAGCTGTAGCTAATTACCCGCAGGGAATTACCCTGGAAAATTACCCCGGGGAGGGCTGGAGGAGAATTGTGGTGGAGTCATGTTCCCCACAGTGCGCTCCCAGCCCCTGCGAGAGGGCTAACCCCAGGGACGTGTGAGCCCTCCCGACCCCAGAACCGACATCAGGTCCCCCTCTCTGCGGGGACCACAGCTCAGGAGGCCCGGCCAGCACGGCCAACTCCATCCCCTCATGTGAGAAAGACCTGCCGGCACGGAGATTTCAAAGCCTTCTTCAGGATAAGGACCAAATGCTTTATGCATCCCAGTAAATGTAGCCCCAGAGATGCTGGGATAATATTGGCTTCATTTATGTGAAAATGGGGGCTTCATGACGGCTTGGACATCTGACTACATATAGCAAGTTTTAAGACTAAACAAAAAGGGTCTATCTTCATAATGGAAAAAAATAACATTTGATTATAACTATGTTTCTGCAGATATTAGCGACAAAACACAAATTGTTCAGTATTTTCTGTTATAACAAGCAGATACAGAACAGAATAAGAAAATATCTGTGTGTTTTACATTATGCTTTTATGTATTGGGCATTGAGCTTGCCTAAGAGCTAAACAGCATTTGATTTGTGCCTAACAATAAATAGAAAAAGGATTGCCAATTAAGAATGTGGGGCATCTATTTTTAACAAAATGTTTTTAAACTTTTGGCTAACTACGAGAGAAAGGCAGTGCCATCTGTTGGGGAAAACCAGCCGGTTCAGGGAACGGCAGCGGGCACGTCGCCGCTTTGCCTTGGGTAGAACAAAAGCCCGTTTAGTCTCAGTACGTGACAAGCCTGGTTTGATGCAGGAGAAACTTTTGCTGGTGAATAGAAAGGAGAGGTAAAACAATCTAGATGGATTCAACACTGAACCGTCTTAACCAGCAGCTATTAGATGCATTTAATACCTTCGTGCTCTTTCCCAGCAGCAGGTCCATGTTCGCGGAGGCCGGACGCGGGGTCGCAGGCTGGAGCGAGGAGGGCAGGAGAAGCCACGGTGGGGTAAATCCACGCGACTTCGGCCACCGCAGCAGCAACAGAAATGTTCCTTCCTTGGCATTTCATGAGTCAGCACTTCTGATGTCAAGACTTTACAGTCAAATTGAAACAAGCAGCAGTCCTGCGTGGGAGGAAGATAGATCTGAGCTCCACAAAGGGATAAGCTGGCAGGCTTAGGTGGTCTGTCAATAACTGGGGCTGGTGTAATTTTTGCTCAGCATTTGCAGACTGCTAGTGACTCTGCTTTAAATATGCAGCAGTTGCATGGCTGTAGCCAAATGCAGGTTTCGATAGTTGCACTGAATTCCAAAACCAATGTATTTAACATTTAAATACACTGCATGCAGCTTATGAATTATTCACTTACACCAGCCTTTCTGGAGATATATGTATATGCTCACACCCGCGCATGCACAGCAGCACAAACACACCTATGTATATCAGATGAGCCTTTTAGCTAATCATGCTTTTCTGTAGCTATTTAGCATGTTACTATTTTCATTTACAGGTCAGGGTAGGGCAGTGGATATCAAATATGGACACTTTTTTGCCCAGTGAGGGACTGACACATCGGCTAGAATCACGTTGACGGTTATTCAACAGAACTGCAATAGCCGCTATTTTTGCTCCATTCCCACAGCAGCAATAAAACAGTAGCACAAAACAGAAAGTGACACACCAGATACATTGAACAGCAGCTGCCCTTAAAATCCAAGCAGCCCCCGTGGACTGATTTGCCATTCGCAAATGGCTACTATTTTTTTTTTTTTTTTTTTTTGTACTGAAGGGGTATAATTAAAGAAGAAGAGGGGAAAAAATGGGATCATACTATCAGTAAGAGTGAAGAGTAAACAATGAGACCAGAAATACATTTCCTCAGTTGAATAATCGTGCTTTGAGAGATGTATGGAGAGGAACGCATCAGTAAGGTGTTTTCTTTAAGAAAGGATTATCAGGAATAGCAGGTGGAGAGTCTCACGCTTCACTCTCCAGTCCTTGCCTGATTGGTAAAAAATTCATTTTTTAGTCAATACCAATGCAAGACCAATGCAAGCAGTTGTATATAAAAGCCACGGAAATGGTGAAAGCATACATCAAATGTGCCCTTGGGCAGGATTAATGTATAGACAAGCTTTTGGAAAAGAATCTTTTTAAACAGATAAATGTATTTTGAACTAAGCCAGGGAGACTTATTTTTACAGTGTTCCATGCTGCCCTGTTTTAAGTATTGCACATCAGAAGATATGAAATGGAAAAAGCACTTCTCTGGTGCCAAAGGGGAGAGGAACTTGAAAGAACCTCTCACAGAAGTACCATTTCACTTGTAAGCAGTGCACTCTGACTTTTTTTTCCCAACTGAACTCTGTAAGTGTGCAAAGTCCAAGCAAACAGAATATTAATCTTTGACGAAGCAAACCCAAAATTGTATAGGCTTGGATTGCAATCATAATTATATTGTCTTCAAACGCCAGGGCTCCTTTCTGAATAAATGCACTTAAAGTATTCTGTGGAACAATATTCCGTGGGGAGACTGAACAGCACTTTCAAACTCAAGATGATCTACGAGCCAACCAGAACCAGAACTGGAGCTAAAAATATTCGATGACCCTATCACTGCATAGCTTGTGAGAGCAGTCTTTTTTTCATAACATATGTTCACAGATATGTCATCATCATCTGTTGTCAGACTAGTGGCAAATAAAGACTTGCAAATTTTCCTAGATTTTTCACATCTCTGCTTGTTCCAGCAGTAACATTGCCTGCTTGCCTTTTATTCACCATGTCTGGCATGTTCTAGTAATTCTCAGTCATGACAAGATCTTCTGCCCTCAATACTTGTTTGCTTGTGTTTTTTTTTTAAACAGATGTACAGCGTTTCTCTTCTTTTTTCCCTCCTTCTTATTACCTATATTACATTTATGTCTTCTGATTTAGTAAGAACAGGAATCCCTTTCTATATCCTGCACACACCCTCAACACTTTAAGACTCAAGTCATCCTCTTACTTAATATCAACAAACAAAACAGCCATACTCAGTACTGGATGAATATGTAACTATCAGCATAGCAAAAGCTCAGCTAAAGGGCCTGTCCCCAGTACTTCTGGTCTGGGGATCTGGAAACACTTCCCAGCTCCTGTGACTGTTCTGCCGGCATGTCAGGATGAGTCCCAAGTCTGAATCATCTCTCATACTCCGGCCAAGACGCACAGGTTAGGAATACGCCGCAGCAACCTCTAACAGGTCTGGATGACCTGAACAATAAAGCGTTGGGACTACAGGGTACAGCCATAGAGCGTGATATAGATTTTGCTATTTCCAGCACTGGAATGGGGTTTTTTTTTTGCCCCGAACTCAGGAATTTGCAGTACAGAAAAGTAATTTTCAAAGTGTGAGAGCATTAGTGGCTGGCACCCACTGCTAGAATTCTTTCATCATACCAAATAAGCCACAGTTTTGCACAAAATTTATTATTCTGCCTAGTCAGGCCGGGATCAGCAAGCAAGGTAAATATGTATGTGCAGAACTTCACACCCAGCCAGTGGGATGACCCAAGTGAGTAAAGACAGAACGGTATTAAAAAAAGCATATTATCAATGCTCACAATAGGTCAAACCCATCCTCTAGGTAAATTCCACTTACCTTAGGGATGCTATACCAAACATGCAGATTTTAAGGCTATGCGTCAGTTTCCCTGATGCTGATGGGAATTTTAACCTCAGTCAAGGAAGTGTCTGAGCCTGAAGGAGCCTGAAGACGCCAATAATCACTAGCAGGTGATGAGTGTCTGTGCTGAATGATCCCATTTAAAATCCTGCCAGGCATCTATTTGCCTCTTCAGCTCCTTAGTTACTTTTGTGTATCTGGCCTTTGTTATTTGGAGAGTCTTTCTTTAGTTTATTCTTCTTTCTATAGTCTTTTGTCTTTGAAGGATTGATTTATTGCTATCTGATATGAGCTACATAATCCAGCAAAATTGCCTTGTCTCAACAGTTTATAGTTCTACTGGAGATTTACGTTACATCCATCCTTCCAAGGAAAGTACTTGCTTTTTCTTCTTTACGATTTTAAATGTTTGCCTATTCAGAAATAAAATCCTCTTTTAGGAAAGGAAATTAACCTAAAAACTGAATCACTTCAAACTCTGAGACAGTTCAATTTAAGACACGCATTTTGTAACATAAAAACACACACATTCCCTGCATCCATGTTGCCCTGTGCATTTTTCCTAATGCACTTGGAATGTTCCTACCCCTCACTGCAGCTCTTCCTCAGAACTTCCTTGCCTTCTGTCCAGACTTCTTTTTCCTTTTTGTTGTTTCACCTTGTTTAAAACACTGTGGCCAACGTAATTTTCATTGGTCTAATCACGTCATTCATTCCCTCTTGAATCTCTGTGATTTTTTTCTTCACTGCCTGGGACGAGGGTTCTACCTTCAGACCATGTATTATTGTCTCCTTGATTGCTTAATGTCTTACCTATCATCTTTTACTCATCCTTGGTCACACACTGAAGTCCCTTTTTCACTTCCCTCCCAAATGTGGATTCTGCCTTAAAATCCTTATGAAAGCAAATGTTGTGAAGGCTCCTGTAACAACACGTTGTTTCTTAAGCAATGATAAATGCTGCAGTTTAACATAAATAGCTATTTTACTTATCGGTGAATGGTTCTATTAGAACATCATAAACAGAGTTCTGGAATGCACTTCGCGAGCACCTTGTGGGGTGCACCTTGCCGTGAACTGCAACACAGAAAGGCATGGTCCTGAGAACAGCAGCTTTGCATCCTCCAATTGTGGAATTGTAAGGGGAAACCATGAACAACTCTGTAGCTCAGAGAGCTCCAAGGAAGGGAACTCCAACCAAGGACTTACCATCTCCTTCCAAAGTTGCACAGTGCCTAGACTGACCTTCTGTTACCCCTGTTTGGAGCCCTCAGTCTGCTGGAGAGTTGTAACCCCTTCACAGCACCATTGCACCAAGGAGCGTCAGCAAGAACAGAACGCAGTGCTCTAGACGTGAATGTTCGGTGAATCAATGAAATTGTGAAGAGGGGAAGGGAACATGGCCTGGGTTTTTATTCTGCAGAAGTTCTCATCCCAGCTGTTGGGTCTGGAAGTATTTTGCCCTGGAAGACAGTTGCGTCGGTACTTTAAGAATACAAAATAGTCTTCAGCATCTTCCACTTCGTGGATACGCTCATAAGCAAATACATAAAGAAGGCCAAACATGCAGTTTTCACACCAATAAAACTCACATTCAAAGTGAGAATGTTGTGGAAATTAAAAGCCTCTGAAAAATTAGGTGACCTTTATATGGACCCCTTGACTCGCCTATATAGCTACACTTTTTTGCCTCAGCTACTTTTCTTCAAAGGTGTCAGAAATTCTGCAGCCTCTACGTACTTCAGCAGAAGGCACAGATGCTTGATGGCTTTTAACGATCAACCCATTAAGTTCGATGCCACTGAGCTCTGCAGCAGTACTTACTATGCACAAAATATGACAATATTAAACATCTCAAAGAGTTTTTTTATGTTTCATCTTGAAGCAAGTATTTCTGATGAAGACAGTTCAATTCCTATCACAGTTTGCATCTAAACATTTTTAAGGTTTATAATAATCTTTTATACCCCAAAAAAGGGCGATGACTAACACTAGGTGTGCAAGCAAATATTTTTAACCCCAGAACACAATCAAGAGTGGCCAGGTAGGCTTTGCTGCTCTGAACTAACCTACATATGGGATTTCTGATGTGATCATTCACATTTACGATGTCAATCAAACATCTGCTTTTACTGTGAATATTTCAGATCAACAACTGAAATCCAGATGTGTTTGTGTCATGAGCTCTATGCAGTCTACTTGAAATGATTTGTTTTTAAAAACAGAATTGAGGATGCACTCACGCTTGCAATAGTATCCTGAAACGTTCTTGTGCACAGCAGAGCTTTTGTGGGATAATCCAGCCACCTGGGTCCAAATTCCCTAACACTCTGGGCAAGAGGCATGTGCAGATGTGACTCCCTCTCTTCTCAGTGCAACAGCTGGAAGTACAAGACAAACCATTATCGCATTCTGCGCCATTATTATCCTTGCTTCTGATTTAATTCTCTTGCACCGAACCCCCCAAACTTTTACTATACAATCTCCCCGCTAAGGATAGCCTAACACTTTACATATTGTCACAAAATAACAAAAGCCATACATATTTTTTCCCATGTCTTCTCTACACAGCTCGATAATTTAAAAAAGAAAACTGTTTATACAAGCAGTACATTTGTGACCTGCCATGTTTTGTCAATTTGTCAATCAGTTTTATCAATTACCTTTGCCCCTTTTTTACTATTCGAGCTGAGGATTTCTGCCCTGGTCAGTGGCTTCCCCTTCCTTCCCTCAGGTAGGGGAAGAGGAGGGATGAGGACCATAGAAGGGCTGGAGGGATGATGACCTGTAGGCAGCAAAAGGAGCAGGACAGGCTATGGAGCACATGACATAACCTGCGGGTACAGATATGAGAATTTTTCAAGTTGACTTTATGAGGACCACGGGGTTAGGCAAAATACTAAATATGGGGGATTTTGCATATATTTAATGCTTTAACATCCCCCCCCCCCCCCCCCCCCATAGTGCAGTATTTCTGGTTACAGCACTGAAAAGTTGTTGTTAAGGCTTAACTCATATCAGAACTTCTTAAAACCAATTATTAGCTTTTTTCTTTGTTTTATCCTTCCACCAAGCCTGGGTACTAACTGGTGCTACAGATGGAGTTCATGTGCACGCATGTGAGTCACACACCCGGCTGCTCACCTGCACATGGAATCAAACATAGATGCCCAGACACTATCACCCAGCTCTTACCAAAGTCCTCAACTGCCACGAGAAAATAGGTGTTCACAGATTTGACCAGCTCCATCTGGAGTTTAAAATATCGCTACTTGCAAAAGGAGTACGGACTGCTCATTTCTGTGTGTGGTAAAACACTCAGAATTGCTCTCTGTCTACCATTAGCACGGTCCAATGCGGCTTTCAAACTCCCCGTGACATGATGGAGAAGCACAGGAGTGTGCACAGCTCTCCCAGCCACCAGCCCGGCTGCTGGAGGTAAAAGTGTGCCCAGAGGACAGAGAATGGACTCGCTCTTACTAGAGCTACACTCCAGAACTACACCACAGAGCTTAAAAACACAGCACAGAGTCGGGTAAAAAGATGGGAAAGAGATACAGGGAAATGCTCACCGTAGCCAGGGGACCTACATTTACCAGTCTGGGTCAAAAATGCAGTATATTTTCATAATTTCTGATCATTAACACATTTATTGGATCACCCAGTTCAGATGTGTGTAACTTCAAAAGCATGTTCCTTGTTTGCTAAAGTTGCATGGCACTTGCAATATTCTAAGGAGAATTTATATTTTTAGACAAGAGCCTAAGTAAAGATGCTTTTAAGAAAACAGCTACAACCAATCAGGAGTACTCTGGCAAAAAAATTTTCACTGGAAAATAGTGATTCATGGAAGCCTGCCCTTTCTTTTCTTTCTTCGGTAGGAAGAAGGTCAGAGAAATATTTTTTGGAACTCTAACAGAGTTTTCGGAAAAAAAAAAGCTATAGAGAACAAAGACATTACTGTATTCACCTGAGACGCAGGAGATCCAGATTCAACTTGGAGCTTTTCCTGATTTGATTTTGTCCTCAGCACATCCCAGGTGAGTGCCCTGACCAACTCCATGCATCTCAGCCTCTGGTACTGGCCCAGGGAATTTATGGAGCCTGGGAACTAAATATGTTCCTTGGATATTCATCCAGAAGGCAGGACAATGGCAGGAGTGGGAGCCAAATCTGCACAAATAATAGGAAAGAAAAAGAGGTGCAAAAAGAAATTTGCCCAAATGAAATTAAAAAAAACATCATTTCACAACATGTCAGTCAGAAAATGCTCTAAAACAGTAAGATGCCTAGTTCCTCTAAAACCAGGAAAAATAGAATTTCTTCCATCAGGACTGAAACCCCCATTTACGGTGATAAATACGCTTTAACCATCCTCTTGAAAAAATATATAAGGATCATCAAATTCTAATATCCCCAAGTTTGAGGAAAACTCCCAGTGACTTTATTAAGAGTTTTGTCTTGATGAATAGAGATTTTGGAGTCCAGGAGGTGGCCCTGAAATTTCAGGGTCAGATCTCTTCAGTAGCACAGCTGAACACAAAACAACCAACCTCAAAGGAATCACCAAGGACTCTGAAATTCTCCTCCCCCTAAGGCATCATGCAGCAATGTACTAGTTGCAAATGTGATGTGCGATTTGCCTTCTATTTGCCAAGATTTGGATTCCTTTTCTGATCCAGACTATTGTGCTATCACACTGAATGCCGCTGTGGTCTCAGTAAATGCCATAAGATGCTACAAGTCCGTGGCTTCTCAGACTCTGCATTTCCCACGCTGCTTAGATTTACTTGTCACTATTTTCCTGCTTGATAACTGCAGGGATGAGAATATTAGGAGTGGCAGTCTAATCAGTGACCACTCTGGGCATTCAACCTGTCAGAGCTGAAAACTCATGAATGAGCTGCAGTGGGTCAGTGATACGCTAACACATCAACCAGAGCAGGAGGTTCCTCTGCAACAGGGCTCTTCTTTATCTCGTATCCAAGAGAGAAATGGAAGCCATAAAATAAAATAAAAAAAATACCCAACCCAAAACCAAGCAAGGATCAAAAATCACACAACACAGATCTAAGTCTTTTTTCAGCTTGGTGAAAATATAACAAATATTTACTTGTCCTTCAGACACGGTATCAGGCAGATATTGAATTAAAGACGATTTTTTTTTTTTTGCAAAGTCATATCTCTTTCTCACATAGTGGATCCAAATATGAAACATGCACAATTTCTTATAAATCTCATCAATAGCTATTTAAATATATATATATAACAAAACCCACAAGTACAAGTAAATGAATTCAAATGTTCACATTGCTCAATTAAAGCTCAGCCAGAGATGGGCCTGGGCAGCTATGGCCCCAGTTCAACAAACCACTTAAGCATATGCTTAAAACAAGCTCTGGATCAATTCCCAGTGAGGATTAATGCATATTGGTAAATGCTTCGCTCCTTTGGAGATCGCAGAATGAAATATCCCTGGAAAAGCCTTAAAAAGTAAAAGTACAATTTTGGTTGCGTGTTTTTAAATTAGCTTAAGCTAAACTGGCTATTCTAGGCTCAGCAAACTCTTCGCAGACAAATGTTTATTTTCAATCTATAGCACCTTGTGCAATGAAATTAAAATTTGAGAATGTAGCAGGGGGCGGCCAGAGGGAAAGATGACGACAGAAGGTGGAGGTTAATGCAGGAGGCCTGTCTGAGCTTTCCAAGTACATTATAATAGGAAGCACATGAATAGGATGGGTAAACCAGCAAATAATGATAAATCAATCTACTGCTATTTCTGTGGCTCTCCAAGATGCACACGTCCTGACACTCCTGTTTATGTATTAAATTGAGAATGTGAATTGATACAAAGTGAAATGTTTTCTTCCCCTCAAGCTCCTTCTGTGCCTAGATGGACTGATGTTCACACTCCACTTTTTTCCTTTGGTTAACCAAAGACATAAATTCTTGATTAGATCCACATTATTCATGTTTTGCAGAGAATTTTTTGCCTACACGTACAAGTCCTGCTGGGGTAAGCCAGCAGAGACCTATTGACTTAGTGTCGTAGCCAATTACATGGCCCTGTAGTCAGATGAAATATTAACTCAAGGGACTGATATTTTCACTGGATCAAAGACCAACTAATGAGAAACAGAATATTGTTTTTTCAAAGAGGGTTTAAAAAGTTAGAACAAAACACAGATCGCTTAATATACTGCAAAAGTTGCAGTAACTTCCTGACACTTTGCTTGCCTACAAACCTCTTAGCCCTGATTTATTAATGTTAGCTGCTGTGCCAAGTTCATGTCATAAAGGATAGATGCTGTGTGCCCACGCTCTGCTTGGAACTGCATAAACACGATCATCAACTAGATTTGACATCATAATCAAAACAATGAAAATAAGTTAAAGGTGGCAGGCAATATCCAAGAAACTGTATTAAGAAGCTCTGTCTACATTAAGAAAAATAAAATTTGTCTCCATCGATGGAGGGAAGGACCTGTTTTTTAAAGGAATTCAGGTGCTTAAAGAAGCAGATGGGTGCACAGTGGGATTTTTAGAAGCTCTTAGATGGCAACTCCCACTGAAATCGCTGTGTATTAGGCAGCTAGGTATTTCGGAAAATTCACATTACCTGCATCTTTAAGCACCTAAATACCTTTAAATATTTGGCCCAAAGACAGCTTACTGTAACGTCATAGGAAACAGAATAGTCCCTGCTCAAGGGAAAATAGTTTATTGTATGGTCAATTAATTTTCAAGCAAGAGAAATCCATATAAGCAATTTGTAACAGAAATAAGACCAGAACTCCTGAGCTATGACTTCTGAACAGTATTTTGTAATTGAAAGAAGAGATACGGTACAAAAATAAAATATCTTGGGCATTTTTTGGCAAGATTATAACAGAGATGATACGGGTGCAGATTAGGTGCTCGTCTTAAACTGGAGCACATCTGGAATGCATGGGCCTTAATCCCACCAAAGAGTAAAAGACAAATGTGGTACCTCGGTGTTTGTGAAGGGAGTCAGGGGCTGGTAAGTGCGGGGGCTACGGGAGGGACACACACCCCGCCGAGAAGGCAGGCAAATGGACGTAGGCGTCATTTGTCTCGTTGGTCTGGGAGAACGACATCAGCAGTCGCAGTTTCTGTCCTGACAAAGCTCAGGCATTCCAAATGTGAACCCGTAAGATTTTTAAGGATATTTATGCCCGCCACTGTGATGGGAAGGGGGCTATGCAGGTGCCACAGAGGTGAGACACTGCATCCAGACTTGCTCACTGCCATTTAATTTTCCTATTCTACTAGTCTAATTGCAAACTGAAGAGGCCTAAGAAAGAAAATCCCGCACAATTCTTTGAATCCCTGCTTCAGCAGTGGGAGCCACAAGTAAAGAAGGCCTTCTACAGCCTGCCTTGCATTCAGAAATCAAACAAGTTTCTTGGCTTACCTTAAAGAAAAGGAAAATAACAGTTACAGTTTTGCACTGTGCCACCTTTCAGTGGTAGAAGAGGATTTCTCCTGCATCACCAATCTGTGTATCCCATCCAAGTCACTTCATTTAATGTGGAAAAAAACACGCAGTGACAGAGCAGGGCCCTCAGAGTAAGGCTCCCAGCATAATGCAGCCACAAGAATTTAACAAGTGGGATTTACTTAACTGGTCACTAAATGTTAGCATTGCTTTAAAGACATATGGCTGAAAGTGTTTCTCTGGCCATAAAGAAACAAAACAGAGAGAGCAGAGAAAATGCCTGGCAAGCAAACTCTCTCCCTTTTGTTTAATAGCTCTCTTCGGACTTGTAAGCCTAGAAAAAGCTTCATTAAAGTTAATGGACAAATCTTCCAGGAAAAAAATATTAAGTACTTAAATGTTACTGGGTTTGGTCTGAGCATGCAAAATTTCTCTTCCTTGCTGGGCTCGCCCCAAGATAGCAATCTTCAGGCAGAATTACATAAATATTGACAGCTTTCAGGCTGGCTTTGTATCTCAGACCCGATGAGCGACTGGCAGAGTTCACGGGCCAGGTTCACAAGCCTTGTAAGTGGGCACGGCTTCACCGAAGTCAGCGGGAGACCTGCACACATTACAGGAGCCTTCCATAAATAGAAGAGAACTGTGTCCATTTGTACCAGAAATGAGCGCAAATTACTGCCAGCAACATTACAGAGAACACTTTTCACCCCGTAGACTTCAGGCAAACAGCTCCCAAAGATACCATACAAAAATACCCCCTCCGCGTCACTTCCTTAGCTACTGCTATGGCATCCTTTCCCTTAACATTTAAACCCTTTCTTCTACACCAACGCTAATTGCAATTAGCCTTGCTATAGCTCCAGTGTGCCACTATGCTTGCTTTTCAGTAGGTGACTCAGGCACAGATTGTGACCTTCACTGGGTCCCAGTGAGTCGATGGGGAGACACAGCAAGGTGCTGGGACAAAGAAAGTTGAATATAATCCCTTATAGAACGGGCTTAACACTCAGTCTTTACCCACAACAGGCGTTTCACAGAAGAAAAGCTTTAAATAGCTTCTTTACAGATTCACGGTACAGAAAGAAGAAAACTTACCCTGCTGTAGGTTTCTAAAGCAAAATTTAAAAAGCTCAGGTAAGAAACTCAGAGGATCCATACATGCTGTCATTTGAGATCTTAGATGGTATTTTAAATGGATGGCCATTAAAAAAAAAGGCCATGTGACTTCCGCCCTAAGCCAGACAAAACTGCAACTAAGGATGGGACTCTGCACAAAGACAACTGTATCCTAGTGCCACACAACCTGAGATGAGACATAGCAAACATAATCCACAGTTCCCATTTGGGTGTTGAAAAGTGTAAAAACAGTGTTTGAGCTGTCCTATTCTTGCCAGACATGAGTGCTGCAATCAAAGATAAAGTACCCCGCTGTGAAGTCTGCAGTTCATACAGGGAGCAGAATGTAACAGAGACCACTTACACGACGTGAGGCTCCTGACTGCCCTTGGTACAAGGTTGGCAGAGACCTTTCTGGATGAATGAGGAGGAATCGTTTCTCGTTAGTGAACTGTTGCTAAAACTTTTACATACCATCTTATTCCAAGAGAGTGTGATATTGCTAACTGCTGTTTGTTCAAACTAACACAGTTAAAACAATAGAAGAATGGATGGGGTTTGATGACTTGTTTTGGCAGTTTTCAACATTAGATCAGTAAAGTGCATTGTGCTGTGGCTTCTTTAAGCAGAGTCAAGTGCATTAGCAGAATTAGTGAAATGCTCCAAAAGACATTTTAAAAATCTGAGATGATTAAGGGATCTCTTGGCAGCACTGTCAGGTTACTCAGCAAAACCCATAATATTTTAATACTGTCAGCTCTCCAGCTCATAAGCAGCGGCCAAAAAACGTGGGTCTGATGATCCTCCTATAAGCCAGAACAGTGAACACTTACGTAGAACCACGAGAACTGACAAGGCTCTCTTTAACAGAAAAAAACCACCACCAACAAAACTTTGAGAGGTTCAACTTGACAAACCTCAAGTTTTTCCCACCAAAGAAACCCAATACTACACTCTGCAAACTCAGCAGTCCAGGCTGGGGGCTGACAGCACCGCGTGCAGCACAGGACAGAATGGAGTGCACAGGGGACCTGACGGTTGGGGCTTCACATTTTGATACCCTGCATCTGTTGAAATTTCTGCAAAGCTATTCTAATTTACTCCCAAAAACACACTGACCCGAACAGGCTGTAGGAACCAAGGCTCAGATTGCCACAGATATTTGCATGCTTATGTCCTGACTGATCTCATGAAGAAAGCTGAGTGAATACCTGCTTTCCAAAGCTGAGCTTCGTGTTTCAGGCATAATCCAGCCACAATGTATAATCTAGTTTACGCGGACTCCGGCTTTTTCACTTTTTACTTTAAAATCCCCAAATTCATTAACACTGACTTCCCTAATTTTTAACAAAATGTCCATCCTGATGAGTTTGCGATCCCTGAAATAAACTCTCAGAAAGCTTTCAGAGCTCCCAACAGCCTTTAAAGGTGGAGACAAGCATGTATTAGCCCCTGATACACACAGGGAAAGGTTAATAGCTAATAACAGCTTTCCTTCCCCATTCCAGCTCACGGCTCTACTCCCTACGTGCAGTCACGGTCACTGCAACTTTCATGTTTATTATTCCTGCAACTGTGGAACTGCACATTTCTCCTGCGTGTCTTCACCCAGGCAGCAGCCCTAGTTCACACCTCCCACTCCCCAAAGAAGTCGTTCACTTGAGATAATTTTCACCAGTCATTAGCTTTCAGTCCTTTTTGGATTAGACACCACAAAAATACTTCTCCAGATTAATCAATCATCTGTAATTTTGAACTCCTTGGGGCAGAGACAGCTTTTTATTCTGTTTGTCCAGTACCTTCCATAAGGGCTTTCCCGTGATAACTTAAATAGTAAATACATAATCTCCGTGTCATTAAAGAGAGTCATTGGCAAAAGGAGGAGATGAGTAAATGCTAATACCCATCATGCTAATCTGGGGATTATGCTTCCTCTCTACCACCACAGTGTCCAAGCGAATAATTTAAACTGATCAGTGCAATTGTTTCAATGTTAGATGCAGAATTTAGAATCAGGAACTGAGCAGCTGCAGGCATTGCTTGAAAGCCAGGGTAAGTATCCTTGCCTGGAGGTAACGTGGCGAGACTGAAGATAATATTCTGATTCACAGCACGGTAAAAGTACTTTACTCCAACATTTTCTAGTAGGCTTCTCTGCCAAGCTACCATAACTAAAATGAATTTGAAAAGGTGTTCAAGAACTTTACAATAGTAAAAGGGGGGGGGGGATTTTACTGCTTTTTTCCAAAGCATGCTAGTATCACTTGACAATTTTTTGTCACATCAATTCAAATTCATTTTTTCCTCTGAGAAGTATAAGAATTCATCAGCTTTCCCTGTCTGATTTCTGCTGTCAAACACATCAAGAAGCATGTACCTCTTCGTAATTCAAATTCTTTCCTGCCCACCTTAATTGTATGTCTCTTTTCTAGATGTAACTTAGTAAGAACGGGCTGTCTAGAAGGGAGACTTCCCCTAGACGTCCTTATATGGCAGGTATACATGATCACTGAAGGACAAGTCCTATGCATAATCCTTCTGTCATCAATTTATTTTACATCCCCATGCTTCATGATAGCCATTTTGATGGCCTTGTCTACAGGGAATATTGCCATGAACTTCCTTAGACTCTGGAATGAAAATACATTTTTTCCTCTAAGTAAAAGTAATTTCAGCTGTTTCAGAAGAAAGCAAAATGGTAAATTCATGCTCCTCAGAGGCAGTAAAATAAATCCTGATTTAGCTGATTGTCTTAACAGGAGTTGAGGATAACTTCACATTTCTGTGGAAGCCAGTTAAGATCTCAGTATTTCCATTTACCTTTAACGACTTCCAGTCAGCCAATAAACAGATCTGTTGATAATAAGAGGTCGGTGTGACAGACAGTAATTGCTAGAAGAGAGTAGGTGTTCATCCCTGTGCTTTGTTTCACAGAGCTGTAACAGACTGTAGATCCTGGAATTTGGATGCACATGGCTTTTTTGGTTATGCTGACTCTGTCTCCAGTGTTATGCAGAAGGCGTTTGGGCCCCCATGTTATTTGCACTACATCTTCAGGGATTAGGGCTCTGCAACTCCACATCTCCATCCTTTTAACACCAAATGTCACACTGCTAGGGAAGATCTTTAAAAAAATACCTAAAATTTGATCTGCAGCACTGGATTCCTTCAACACAGTAGCTTTCTGAAACATCTTCACCTGTGGTGATGCTGTGGTACCCACTGAGGATTGTAAACAGCAGTAGAAGTAAGGGAAAAAATAAATAAATTTCTTTGCACCACCTAAGTACCATAAAAATATTGAACAAACAAAGAAACAGAGAAGAATGAAAAGAGAAGGCAGACACGCCAACTGTAATGAGGAAAGACGTTCTTACCCTAATACTTTGGGGACTTCTGAAAAGAGTTCACAACTCAGTGGTGTGAAAACATGTCAAGGTTATTGAACCTAAGGCATGTCTCTGCTAACTGTTGCTTACTCTGCTTGACCTTTAAGTGTCTGCTTACCCAGCTTCCCGAGGACTTTGTAAAGTGTACAAAATGTACACCTAGTGTAAAGACACTAGATGACCCATACTTTGGGATAAATTCCCATTGCTTAACTGTGCAGCCAAAGAACTGTCCCCTTGTTTTGTTCCCACACCTGAACATCATCTTTAAACTTCATTGTAAACATCTGGATGCCTCAGAATAAAGTCATATACAGTTAGATATACCAAGGAGGTGTTGAGCTTGTTGCTGACCACACAGAATAAATATGGTGGAGGGGGTGTGTGCACGTGGGTGGTGGTGGTGAAGCTACGAAGCTCTGTCATTGATTAACTTAACTGTCAATCCAATCAACAGGAAAAAAAAAAAACCAAACAAAAAAAGTCAAAGAAATCACATGAAATAAATGGTTGTTCCATTCTTTTTATATTCTCCCAGCATTCCAGAATATCTATAGTGGAGATTTGGAGATTTCTCCTCTTTTAAAAGAAGAAACTTGCTAAGACCTCTGATTCTATGAGACCTTTCCAGGCTTACCATTATTCAAAAAAAAATCTAATTTGGTTAAACCGCTGCATATTTTAGAAACCTGGTATTCAGTGTGGTATATTATTCCTCGATGCTCTCAGCAGATCTAAAGCTATGGCTCTATGGAAAAAATCTAACCCCACGCCCCTGCCCAAACCTGGAAGAAAAGGTACCAGTAGCTACGCTTGAGAGACACTACTCTTCCCTTTCTTTTCCTTGTCCTGTTTAGACAGATTCAGCCTTGAAAGAATCCTGTCATTGCCTACTGCTGGCTGAAGCCCCCTCCTGTTAAAGTCAGAGAGAATCAGAATAAGGTTTGCAAAAACCTGAGAATAAAAATAAAACAATCACCCAGGAAACAGAGTAAAAAGAAATTGTAAGCAAGTATTTGTATCAGTAAACTTGACAAACATCATCTGCTGTCTTCACTTAATGTCAATAGTTACTGATGTCCACTCGCATAAATATCATCTCGTAACTGGCTTTTCATCCCTTTCCATACATGCCACCCTTCCCCCTCGACACACACGCTCCCGCAATATACAGGAAAACCGAGCTCTGTAAGTAAATTCCAGGCTGGTATATTGGCAGATCTCAACAGATTTCCATGTAGCACTGGCAATTTACCCTGATAGCTAATTTGACCCATTAAAGAAGTTATTCTGGCCAAGGCATCAGTTTGTTTATGAGTAAAAGGAAGTAGTAACTGTAAAGTGCTATTTGAATATTCCTTATTTACAAACTCTGGTTCAGCAAGGCTTACACTGCAGTTACATCTGATTAGAACTGATTCTGTGGTGCAACCTGAGTACAGGTTATTTAATGAGTATTTAAGCACGATAACACATTTTACTAATAAATGGTATTACCGAACTCTACCTCTGTTCCCCCAACTCTTTCAGAAAAAAATGCTTATCCATAAATATACATACATTGTTCATACGCCTGAAGGCCAAGTGAATATACTTAGTGCTAGCTGAAATAAGACAGTTGAATGCTGCTGAAATCTTACTGAAGTAGCTAGCAAAAGGCCTGAGGAACAGAACACAATAAGCGTTCAAAAACATCTCACAATGTAATAATCAATGTGTAATATGAGCTAGGGGTTAGTTAAATAAAATGTGAAAGCTGTATTAATGAACCCTTTCGCTGTCCAACACAGCATTTCATTTTCTTTCATAGGCTGCATAATGCAGGGCCTAGGAATAAATTATAGATGAAACCCCCATCATATGTTTATAAATACACTAACATTAGCATTTTACTTCCTCATAAATCTGCACCAAACATTCAGGCGCAAGATAGAAAGCCCTGTAAAACAATGATATATTCTCTGCTTGCAAGACTTGCCTAGTGGCCCATTCATTTCTACCGCTGTTCTTCAAACATTACTTTCTTCGCTCATGCCCCCTCATTTAAAATCCATTTTAATTTAAAGATGTTCGATGCAGTCCTAGTGGTACATTTACTCATCCTGGTTATACATCATGGAGCAGGGAAAAGAAAATTGTTTAATCTAGAGATACGGTTCACTGTGGTCACCACTGAACAGTGGAGTAATTACCAGATCAGCTCTGCTAAAAATGCACTCAGGGTGTTCTGTGACCTATCATCTTCTAATCTGCATAGTGAAGTATAGCTTCATAACTATAAATTGCTGACTTAATTAAAACCAGGACCTTTCTGTCATTTAATTACAGGGAGAAAGGTTATTGCTTAAATGCAATTTTCCAAATGTGATTTCTTAACAGTTATTAACTGCTTCACCATCATTTATTGTTTCAGATTTTTCAATTTGAAAATAGTCCCTGTGACAGAAGTAATGACTTCATGAAAAACTCAATCTAGATGGAGCTGAGCAGACCCATTTGTTTCTCGTAAGTGGAGCAGACAGAAAACTTGAAAATGTCACAGGAGGATCCTGTGATTGCTCCACTTTACAGGAGTAATTAAAAACCAAGAGGTTGTATTAAAGGTGAAGAGAAGAGGTTTATGACAATTTCAAGGTTTTTCCCCTGTACCAAAATATTTTGCTTGCATTTTCAACTCTATTAGGAGAGGTACAGATTAATAATTGTTAATTTATCCCAGTCCAATCCATAATACTAGTACCAATACGCTAAGACAAGCCAGTCATCTCTGCAGCTTTTCTATTGATCTTCCAAGAGCCACCTTAATTTGAAGAAAAATACATTCCATGTAATTTCCCTCTGCACATAAAGCTTTTCACTTCCAAGAACTGTTGTTTTCATGAAGTGCACAAGTGCATTTTAACTAAAATTTGAACCGCAGCCCATTGTCCAAGACAGAGCTTCTCATCCAAAAATGAATGTGTTCCTGTTAAGCCACTTTTATACCAATCTGAGTCCAGTGAGAAAAAAAATCAGCATCAAGACCTCCCCTGCAGTGTACTGCACGAAATTCTACCTGAAGGACAAACCTGGCCATTGAAACTCAGAGGAACGGCTAAAGCCTGAAAGGCTTCTTGCAGGGCACTGCAAATCCACTGCAAGGCCAAATAAAAAAAGGAAAAGAGACAGAGAACCCAGATGCTTGCTGTTGCCAGGACAACAATTTTTTGCTCCCAATATGAACACATTTTTAATCTGAATTTTCCTTGCATCCCATTTTGTGTAATCAACAGTCTTTCCAAAATACGTGTGAACGTTGCACACAAGAAGTTTTGCAGATCAAGGGAAGATTCGTTGTTCAAGAATGCCATAGGGTGATAAGAAGCTTTCTACCAGACTGTCACATATTCCTTTGCCCTCGTGGTGAGACTCCTACATTCACATAAAGCTTCACTGACGGGGGCTTTAAGGTATTGGAGGAGCTAGTAGAGGATATGGCAGGGAGCACTACAGATCCATCCATTTTAAATAGCTTTGTGATCCTATAAGCATATCATAGCCTTCCGTTCATTAATCCTCCAACATCCTTATTAGGGAGGGGAGAGCTGTTATCCCCAGGTCATTGGTATGGAGCTGGAGGAGAGAGGGGCCACGTCACTACGGTCTGGGACCTCCAGCTCCTGGGTTAGAGCTCCAAAAACAGAGCCTCTTCTTTCCTGAACAAACAAATCACAAGGATTAATTTTATGACCACTTTTCTAACGCATTCACATGCATATGAACTAATTGTGAGAATCTGAAACTTAGCGGAAACTGTTATTTCGTAGTTAAATTCTGCAGAGCAGTTTGCTGCAGACACTCACCGTACGCAATGCTGGCTGCATCGCACAAGCCATGTGGCAATGTTTCCTCTCCCTGCAGCAACACAGCTGAATATTGCCCATTCAGAATTTGCTCTGGATTCACTGTTAACACAAGACCCAAAATATTTTCAAACCGTGTGTCACCTCCGTTCCAAACGGCGTTACTAAATGGAAGTAGCTTTCAACTCTTTTTTTTTTTTTTTTTTTTTTTTCTTTTTGCTGTGAGGACAAATCACGGTTTTGGTTAGTCACCAAACATACGTGGTATTGGTTTTGTTCCCTGACTGGTAGACTTGCATAACTTAGCAATGGAATCAAAACTGTAAACAGACAACATATGTGCATGTACAATGTGCAGTTTGCTTTCAGCTAATGATCAAGCACTCTGGGTTACAGTTTGCCCTTGGCAAGTATCTGCACTAGCATAGCTTGAATCCTTACATGTTTACACTCAGCGCTGGCAGGGGAGTGGCAGTGTGGCACAGGAAATAGCGCGAGGGAACATGAATTATCTATTTTAGGACTCTCTGGAGATGGCCTGTGCAAGAATAAAAACTAGAGAGAAAGAAAACGCAAGAGAAAGAGAGAATAAAAAAATGGAAGAGCTTAGGAGAAAACGGGAAAGATAAAATGCAGACACGGTAGACAGAGAATAGGGAAAGGGATGGTGGGATACAGCCACATTCCCTGGAATGAAGAACGCAGCAGCTCTGAGCAGAAAGCACCAGGCACAGACTCTCTTGACAAGGACTCAAAATCTGGACTATCCTGCCAGGCCAAAGCAACATCTGAGTGATATATGCTATGGCCTTACCTGTTTATTTAGAAACCAGTGTTATTGCCAGGTTCACGAAATTACATAGTAGGGCTAATAAATTACATGATTTTTGTGACCTTTTCACTATGCAGAGGAAAGCCTCCCTTCTTGCTGAAAGATTCATCAGAGTGCAGAAGTATCTCCTAAAGAAAACAATGCACCTTCCATGCTCATTTAAAATGAAGCTAGAAATTATACTCTGAGGAATGTGCACTACTCCAGTGTACTCGAGGAGTTTGGTAACAATTTTCCAGTCCCAGTTCTACACTCAAAACACTTCTGTTTTATTCCCTGAAGCCAACAGCTACTCTGCAGCCGGAGGAGGGAAAGCCAGGAAGCCAGACACTGCAGACTTCCTGCTGGATTGTGTCCTGTGGAAGTCGCAGAAGAGCTCCCTATTATCACAGCCATGCTGGGTCTGAGTTTTCATAAAGCCCTTTTATTTGGACAGGACTCCCAGGGAACAGACATTCTCTCAAAGGGCCTGGAATGTAATGATGGGTATCTTTTGTCTCCAACGCTTCTCAAATACTTTTCTGCCTCTGATGCCACTGTAAGTGGGACTAATCCAAGATCAGAGACTAAGTTCCTAATAGCAAAGGACAGGTCCCCTCCACAGAAGAGAGAACTTTCCACACTTTGATCACTTTTACCCAAGTTGAACTGAAATTCAAGAAGAAGTAAACCTAACAAATTCCAGGTGGCATTTCCCATTTCCATTTGCTCACAAATGCTCTCCATTTTCCATTTGCTCACAAGGCACCAGGACACATATCGCAGTTTTGGGACTTATGGAAGTGCACTGAGGGCAGTGACAGCTACTTTACAAATACTTGAGGATTCAATTCAAGCGAACCCACTAACATCAGATGTTTCTTCTTTAACACCAGACATATTCTCATGGGTTTCTGTATAGTAGGTATTCTTCTAGTGAACACCAAAATAGTAACAGATGCCTATAGGTCAGTTAAATTCATCATTTAACCTTGGTTATGCTGGGGACCAGTTATCTGCTCTGAAGCAAACTTCTCATGCTCACCTCTTCAGAAATATGCAGTGCTGTTTCACAGACAGAACTGGCTTGCTCATGTAAAACAAGACCCACTTTCGGTGGGGTCTGCCCAAGCGTGTGCTTACAAACAATCACCACGCCGTGCTGTCTTATGAGCTTTACGTGTTTCCCTACAAATTACAAAAACTGGTATCCTCAGAGAAGCAACACATGGATTGGAAATCACACCATTGTAACAGAACATAATGGCCATGCAGGTTAATAGCCTGAAAATACAGAACGAGCCTTTTTTATAATTCCCTATAGTTTGTTCATTTGATTAATTGAGCCCATTCAATTTCCATTTAAGACTATTAAGAAGTCTGTAGCTCTAGCTATTTTTGTCTGCGAGACTCAGCTCGGAGATTTCAGAAGCTTAACATTCTAGCTGCATGTCACTGCCACCATTGTCTCTTGTCACAATTCTAATTCTATGTTCTGATAATAAAATTTCATTAGTGTCTGCACATCCTTTGCCTTACCTTTGAAGTACTGTCTTGTGCTGAAACGATTAGCAGTACTTTACGTCATATCACTTGACTGTTTGACAGCCATTGTGAGTGAGCTAAACGGGGAGAAATTAAAATTTCTGACAATTTCCATTACATCTAAATTGCTGAGAAATTAAGGGATATTTACTTTTACAAATATTAAAGGTTGTTTAAAATGTAAACTGACTTCATTTTATTAGCAGATTCCACAATGTGCTAATTCAAAATGACTACGTGGCCTTATGTGAATAAATTACCAACTCATTTTCCAAAAGCGAAGGACATTTCCTCCAGGCTGCTTTTTGACTGTTTGTGTCAGTAGAAAAAGAAAACAAAAAAACTTATGAATATTTCAAAACAGAAGATATTCCTTGGTGCCTGTATTCCTTGTTTCATCTCAACAGAATAACAAGGTTATTCCTGTATGATATGATTTTTTAACATCTCAACGAAAGGCATGCCATGAAGCACTGAGTTTATCATATGATGTTAATTTATCTTGGGAGGGGTCCCTCCTTGATCAATGTTTTGATCCCTGCTAATCCAGACAATCACACCCTACATGCCCATCCACACAATGACTGAGCTTCACTTTAGAACCCGTTCAGGTTTTTTTATTCCCCTACACACTTCACACAAGAACCTCCCTGCTTAGAGAGGTATATACATATGTAGAGACGATGACTTTTGCAGAGTAGTAGCTGTGTTCTTTCCCAATGAACTGTCCTTCTTTCCCTCTGAATTCACCAGTCTTCCAGGCCTTGCTGCCTGGCCACCAAGTTAGACCACCTACACTGTGACTTCAGGTCACAAGATTGAGGATTTGCGTGTTTGGCGTCACAGTTTCTTCCATGATTCGGTGTTTCCTCAAAACTAAGTGGCTATTGTCATTGCAGACTCTGAAGAGACTTCAAAGACTCAAGAAAAAGAGATGACGAGAAGCTTAGCACACCTGTACGGGCTTGTGGGGTGCCACCAGTGAGGTACCTTTTTCAGACACAAGTACGTTGCTGAACTCTAGCTTGTCATTTAACCACCCAGAGCTGATGTTCTGCTGATTTCAAAACTGAGTTAGTACAGCTGCCTATAGTTATTTAGGTTTCAGGTTGGGAATGAGTGTTGTTAACAGCAGTCATGACTTCCTTTTATCTCAGCTGAAGTATTACAGGGAGGCCAGATTCTCCTATAAATTTTGCATTGCAGCCAAGAAAATCTGGTCATGGCTCCTCCACTCTAAAACCTTTCCTTTGATTCCCCCAGACCCACTTCCACACTAGCTTTCTTTGCAGACTGCTGAACCACCATTCCACCATTTATTGTTTTTTTTTTTCTTTTGAATTCTTTCCAAGGCTTTTCTTAGTGTCTAATCACAGCTTTCTTCACAAACCTTTTTTTTAAAGGTCTCTGCACAAGGCCCAAAGACAAACACTGCTCCTAAAAGTCCTAATGCTTTGCCTTGTAGGTACCTCTTTAATAGACTCCATTGTAGACAGCATTCACATGATCATTCTAGGATGAAACCCCGAATGGCTGTTCATAGTGTGCTGGCATGTTGAATGCAGCTTATTCCATAAAGTCTGGCACCCATAAAATGGGTATAATAGTTACCTACCACATAGGATGTTGTAAGGCTTAATTTATTACTGCTGTAAAGCATTTTAGACCCTCAGAAGAAGGGTGTTAGGAAAATGTAAAGCTCTATTTGTCTGGCTGAAAGCTCTCTTACAACACTGGTCTGCTTGAAAAACAAAGAGGGATGTAGGGAATCAGAGTGTCTTACCAGGCATTTTCCATTAAGAAAAAAAGTACTGCTTTAATTTATTTGGTGTCAGCACACATATTCTAAGACTCTTGGTGATGGAGAAAGAGGAGGAGTAGTGAGTATGTCTATTGCATAAAGCAAACGTGAATAAAAGATTACTAGGACGTGGAAAAGCATACAAGCTATTTCTTGTCAGCTAAGCACATGTACCAAGAGAAACAGATATGCAAATGCAGAGACTTTTAAAACTTTAAGTCCTTCAGATTAAAGTGAATCATTATGAATAATGCAAACTGTGTAAGAAATACTGAGCGAGGATGTGAAAACCGAGGAAGATTACAGTATTTCTGATGACTTGTTTGTGGGCAAGTGTTTTGTTTTGTTGGGAATTCTGAGGAGCAAGAATCACAGCAGTAAATACAACCATGTTCAGTGGCTGCCACCAAACCTCACTGTGCTTGAAATTCTTTTTCACATGCTTTGCTGAATCAGGACTCTAGCACATGAAATACACTTTTATCTTGACCATGGTTCGAGTCTTCTCCTTAAAGTCAAAGACCATTGGGGTATTTTTTTTTTGCTTTGATGCACCATCAAGCTCATGCACAATTTTTGTCAAAATATATCCATATAATAGGGTTATAATAAATAGTTCTTTTAACAGTTCATTTAGGATTCCAAAATGATGAGGTTTGCAAAATGCAAAGAAAAATCACATAGATTTTTTTAAGCAAACAAACTGTAACAACCCCTGAATTAATACTACGACTGAAAGAAAATTAAATCTGAGATAAGTTTATGTGACCTAAAGGCAGCCCACAGCAATATGCTAAAGACAGACTCATAACCAAAAGCTACATTTAGGACTCAAATCACATATGACTGGCACATTTCAAATGTTCTTCTGTTCCTTAAAATAGATATGTACTTACCAGATGCTGACAAATGGCCACTCGATAAATGGGTAAAGAAAGATTTCTTCTTGTTCATATTTGATTTTCTCTTGCATTCTATGTCATGTCCAGCTTCTGCTCACAAGCTACTGCATCAAAAATAGAGATATTCCATGAGAAATGTTGATGCCTGATATTTTTGATCTCCCTAGAAGACAACACAGCATGTGACAGCACGTATTTCTTACAAGATTTTCATTGAGTTCGCTAGAAATCCCCATATAGGTGCTTATAACTTGGGCTCTATATTTTGATTCCAAGAATCAGAGGTTGTAAGTCTCAAAAGGACCTTTAAGACCCTGGGCTTCCCTCCAGCAAAACAAATACCACAATATTCCTCTAGCAAATTGGAAAGAATCAGAGAAGCATCTCAACTTTCAGGAATATACTTAGATCAAACTTCCAAACCTCTCCCAACAATATAAAAACAGAAATAAAACTGGCAGGTGCATCTTTTGCAGTGTCCTCCAACATAAAAATCACGGGTCACTTAATTGAAGTGATTGGAAGTCAAGACGATAATCTAAATATATACAGTCATTTCGTGAAGTCTGCTACATTGCAGCTGGACTTCCAAAAAGTTTACTATGAAACTAATAATAATATCTAAAATTAAATAGCATGAAATGAGCCTTACTTTAAATTCTGATGAAATTTAAGACTGCTGTTGTATCCTAGAATACTACTACAGGAAGAAATTACTGCAAGAATAGCCTAGGTAAATTCATTGTGCAACGACCAGCTTCACAGTGACTTGTCTGTGTCTCTGTTTCCCTCACTGAAAACGTGCTAACACTGCTGTATAGATAAATGTATACTAAATCCATACCTTACCTTGCTTCACAGTAATTTGTGTGAGCATACCTGGAGAAGGAATTATCGTCATGATCCTGTCAACAGACATTGATCTCAAGGAACTTGCACAGAGGGTACTCGTTGCTAGTAAAGCCACGGCTTGCTCTAGGTTGAGCGTGGGATATTGCTACCAGTGGAATGGCAGCACTACGGCTCCCAGGGCAGCCACAGAATTTATAAGCTTGTGCCACCCCGCAAGTGTCTGCCCCAGTGATATCAGATCTTTGACAAGTGTTTCTAAACTATGCCAGGGTGGGCAGTTCTACCTTCAGACCACAGCCTTTCACCTTACAGACAGTATTGTTAAGCAAATTTAGCCCACAACTTCGACGGTGTGCTGCCTACTCCTTTCCACTAGTTTTACAGCGTCATTTCTGCATTTGTTTCAATGTGGACTAACAAATTTAAGTACCACACTCTAATTTGCTTTATTCTTGGAAATTTCTATCTTAACAGAACAGTTTCACTGATTGCATAGTGGCAAATGGAAGATTGTCACTTGTTTTTAAAGTGCTTGCTTTTTACAGTGAAGAGCATGAAGTGTACCAGCAACGTTAACCTTCCGGAAACACACAATATTTAAATTACACTGCTCAGAGCACAGTAATTGAGCCAAACAGACATAAGTTCACATCCACTGAGCTTTCAACATAGCAAATTCTGCCATCAATCCCTCTGAAGTACCCTAAGGATGGTTTATATGCCCAGAACGTTGTGTATTTTTTTTTCCAACTCTAGCAGTAGATTTAATAAACTAATAACTTCCCCTTGCAAGTCTTACCTCAGCCATGTAGTCTAGGGATATCCAGGTTGTTGGCTGAGACCTTCATAACATGCTTAACTAAAACCCTGAGTAAACAATAAAATACCTCTCTACATACTTTCTTTGACCCATTCTACAGTGAGCGTTCTTACAGGAGCCCACGCATAGACATGATCATACACTTGTTATACTGCCATGTTTATGAAGAGCCACCACATTATTAACAACCACTTTAAGAAAAGATTAAGCAATCACTTCAGAGTCCCCTATTTGTTTACGACCTGTACCTAATAACAGAAACAATACTTTCCACAAAGACTGTCATGATGCTTTCGTCCTTGAAAGGTCCAGATTCCCGTCACCAGTCTTTACTGCACTATTTGCAAACAAAAGTCTAATAAAGCATGGCCTGCTTGCCTACAGAATTCCTCACGAAAAACATACTTTCATTCCTGTTGTAGTTTTCCAAACATCTGAATCTACTTTGCGCTCACATAGGAACATTACAGACACCAGAACACTTAGTTGCCACACAGATGTCGTTACCAGATGTCTCAGCCTGGGTGCTGCTGGATTCCAGGATAAATGAATACCAATATTCCTAGAAAGGGAAGGACTGTCTTGCCTGTAGGGTAAAGCCAGGGCACATCCTTACTTGTTATGCACCACTTTGATGATTCTGGCACTAGAGGAACCTACAAGGATGCTTTACACTAAGAAAACAAATAAAGCAACTTCCAGCTACTTGCCTGAACTGCAAGAAGTTCATCTTGCAGTGAAACATAATCTATATCTAACATACCTATGGTGATATTTCAAAAGGCACCCAGAAATGCAGCAGCAACATTGCTCTCTCTTCTCTTTACTTTGTACGTCATGCGCTCAGTTTCTGGAATCACTGCACATGGCAGTCATGACATTTTAAGTTCTTGCAGGGTAAAGCATAACCTCTATGGAGAACCCGCACGTGGTATATGAACCACTATTGTGCCTCCCTCGTCTTCAAAGCAAGACACATTCACCCCTTCTGAGAATATCAAGAAGTGCTGGGCTCTCCCTGCTGGGTTACACAGGCACAAAGCAGATTAGGCAGAGACAGAAGCAAACACATTTACTCATCTGAGAAGTCCAAACATCCTCTTAAAAATTAAGGTCTAAACTATCTTTTGAGAGAAAGTGTAATATATTTATATGCATAAAATAAATATTGTTGTTATCTGCGAAGAGTCTGTGGTTAAGCATTTTTTTGTTTTATTGACTTTTAAAATCTTGCTTCACTGACAAATCCAACTCTCTACACAGGAAATGAGCAGATGGTCAACGTTGTCTATTAGCGGTCCTATCAGCCTATCAAAATACACACTGAGGCTTAATAACAGATTTTTTTAATAAAAGTTTTATAAGCCCAGGTGTAAAACACATGCTATGTCACAAATACAAAGGGTTTCACAATGTCAACTGAAGCCAGCTTTGCTGGCTTTTTGCAGAGTAGGCATCTCGGAAGATGCTCTGTCCATCTCAGATAACGCCAGAACTTTAGTTCTGCTCACTTTAGTAACAAATTAAATTATATCAACTATCCCGAGCCCCCATACTGTCCCAAACTAAATAATAATACCTTTTCATTCTGCTTCTACCTGTACATATCATATTCTATAAGCAGGAAGAACAACACATGCATTCACGCACTCTCAATTTCACATTTCTAATGGACAAGCCTAAAGAATCCTCACAATTAAAGTGTTTGAAATCTCATTCCAGACACAAATTTTGCTGTTTTGAGTCCCTTTCTAATCCCAAATGCAATATAGTGTGTCACACCGCAGGCTAGCAAACTCTTCTAAAATAAGATATTTGTGAAGGTAGTGATCATTTTAACTCTAGATTTGTTCTAAGGGAAGAAAAGCTGATGGTGTAAATCCTGATTCAGCAACATCCATGTTGACTGAAACAGAACTGTTATTGAAAACAGGCATGAGCTGAAGTGCCTTGCAGATTTCTCCCTAGAAGATAGAAGTGATATTAAGAAAGAAAGCCTTTACACACAGAAGTCTCTGCTCCAAAAGCACCCTGATCTCAGATGAATTCTGCTGTGCGAATAATCCTTACTCCTGATCACTGCACTCATCTCGCTCGTAAAAGAAGCAGTTCCATTTAAGAAAAAGTCTCTTAATACACGGTTTAACACCTTATTCTTTTAACAAGTATCAGTCAATTAAAAAAGCCTTATATTTATTGTCTTTCTTATTGTATGCAGGCTTGTTTATGATCTTGTTTCTAAAGAGAAAAAAGCAATATAAAGTCACACTCCCCAGATTAGAATAAAACCATCTCGGGAACCCTAATTATACCTTTGCCTTAGTAACTTTTTCTCATTTGGATTCACAGAGAGCTCCTGAAATCAAAGGCTGTTAAAAGCAAAAGATCAGGGTTATTATTATCAAGCACTTAACGTTGTGTGTAAATTTACTTAGTGCTTTACAAGCAGAGATAAGATACACTTCCTAACCCAAAGAGCTTAGAATCAACATAAGATAAGGACCGCAAAGAATCGGGTGTAAAAGGGAGAATGCAAGGCTAAAAGAGGGTGATAAGAGATAGGGTAATCTGAAGTGACTCACTTTTATCACACAATCAGACTGCCTTAAAGGACCAAGCCGCTTCCTTCCTATCCGACGGCAGGTGGGGCTGCTGCAGTGCCAACCTCCGCTCGGGAGGGCCGGGATGCGCTGCCGTTACAGCCTGGCCAGGGCCGGCACAGCCGGGAACCTCCCGCATTTCCCGCTCACCTGCGGAAAACCGAAGTCTCAAACTCAAAACCACTGTACAAAGGGGCCTGATTTTCAGACGACTTATTGCATCATTCCCCTTGGCTTCAGCAAGGTTAACCGAAACTCCAGAGCGCGTTTTTGCGCGTGACCAGCACGCGCAACTTCAGAAATACACTTGTCCCCAGTCTGGATCAGACCTTTAGTGGCAAAGCTCCACTGGCTTGTGATACAAAGTCAGTCTGCGCCAGTTGAGGAGCACACCTGAATGACTCCTGAAAACTTCAGAACTTTAGAACATATACTGCAGATCGAAACTAACCATTTATAATATAAAGGTCAACTCTGTGTGCGGGTTGTTCCCGTCACCTTCTCAAAGTGAGAAGCACATAGAAATGACATTCAAAGTAGAATGCAAGAAAAAGTCCTGAGGACAAATCTTGTTAGCCGAAAGACGGAGATTATTTTCAAGTCCAAAAGTCCAATTCTTCTGGACTGAATGGGAAGCTGAGCCCTTTTTCAGGAGAGGCAATGGGCACAGAAATGTAGTGGCTTAGCACCCAAAAACTACTTGCAAGGATGAAAGATCCACGTTCTAGACTCCACCAAGCAGGCACAGTTCAGCAAGGAGAAGTCCTGGCTGCCACTGCAGAGCCCAGATGCTCAGTTCAGCTCCGTGGACCTTCTTGAGCCTGTCAGTTTACATAAGCCACGCCACAGGGTAAAACACGAGAGCCCCAGGGATCAGTCTGTGGCAGGTAACATCCGTATATTGCTGTCCGGGGTCTGAGGCCCAGTTTTCATGCTCTATTTCTACCACTCCTGAGTCAGTGGCAGGTTGTTCTGCAGCATGACACAGTCTCTGCCAGTGCTTTGCTTCTTCCAGAGTCAGGCACCATGGGAGGGTTTTAACAGTCCTGGTCATCATTTCTCTGGCATGGGCTCGTACTGGAGCACTGGAGTGGAAGCATCACTGTGTCCCCATCCCTCCTCTGACGTACCAGCTATAAAGTTGCTCTACATAGGAACCAGTCTTCTCTTTGTTTGCCTCATTTTTTTTATCGTTAGCCTCTTAGCATTTATCCCATATGTGCTGAGGATGTGTCTGGATGGACATTTACACTGTTCACCCAGAACACCATCACTGTTTCCTGTTAGCTAAAACAGGTACATCCCATCCATAGCAGTGTGGTACCCAGGACAAGCTGCAAAAGCCACCCAAAAAGCAGAATAAATGTTGTGGCAGTTATTTAACTTGGTCATTGCTCAGTAACAATTCACTCATTGTGAAATCGTTAACAGCTATCTCAGGGTATCCCTGCAAGCAGCAGTTGCTGCAGTGTCAACATACCTTGAGATATACACACAAGGTCTCCGGAGACTTTATAACTTGGTTGCTAGCCAGTGCTGCTGCATCCTCACTGCTACTATTACCTCTGCCAGTTAAATTAAGACAGGCCAACACGCTACAATCACACCTTCATTTTGCCGGGTAGACCTATGGAGATAAAGACAGCCCCAAATCAAAAGAGAGTCCCTGATCACAGCGAGAGACAGATCCATAAAAGACAGATCAAACTGTAATTTTTCTAGTGAACATAATAATTCTACTCTTTGAAGAGCAGCGCGCAGAACCCAAAGATGCTAAACCAAGCGTGGGGCTGGCCATGTCTCAGACACTGCTGAGGTAGATAAAGCTGCTTCCTAACAAGAACACAGCACTTCTCAGGCCCAGGTTCCCTGCCAGCCGGCCACAGCAAGACAGCAAGGGGGTGTGGAGAACAGGAACAGTAAGAGGGCATGGTGCCAAGTTAAGGAATCTCTTGACCTTTTTTCCTCTGAGTGATGCTACCTTTTCTCACCTTGCCATCAGGTGTGTGATACCCCTACATGTAGGGCCATGCACGGCTCCCTGATGGCCACAGTGGAGAGACAGCAGGGTTTTCCACTGACACAGGAAAAATGGCCAGATGGAAGCACGAGGGACAGTCAAAGGAAGAAACAAACAGTTGGAGTCACCTTCAGAGGGAAAACAGACCAAAGAAAGCACTGCTCTTTATCCAGCAATTTTTGCATTCCCTGAAAAATGCTTGTCAGTAGAGGCACTCAACAGGGAGAGGAGGAAGAAGTTGCTGTCTGAACGACGGTATCAGAGCTTCAGGTTTGCATACACACCCCTTTGGCCAGTCCGTGCATCACAAGTTTAGCAAATCTGCCCCCTCCAACACATGGCCTGTTTTCTCGCTGACTTGCATTGCAAGGAGCCTTTGAAAGCAGAGAGTCTGATTCTTCCCCAAAGCCATTTTTATACCAGGCTAATTTCATTTTCTTCAGCAGGCTTAGTCCAGATTTGCACTTTTTTTCAAGAAGCATCATTCCAAATAGACGCCTACCCCTCACAGAAGGGCACACTCTTAAATGTGGTAATTAACAGGCAGCACTACAACAAATGCTGTAAACATTAATAATGTGAAATCTTTAGCAGACTTTTTGCATCTGCTTGTAGAGGGTTTGTTTTTCATGGAAGACAAAGCAGTGACTGCGTGTAAATTACTCTCATGTCAAGTGCTAAAATGCAATAATGTACCGCTCTAGAACATGCATAGAAATGACTGCTTTGCCATGTATTTTTGTACTAAAAGCAGTAACCTAATCATCTGAGTAAAGCTGAATGGGCTGTTACGCACCCTCAGCACAGCCCAGGAGATCTTACATGTCGTAATTTGGAATTGGCAATTCACATTTCTCACGGAAAGCCAAGATCAAGTGGCACAGAGAAACTCCCTCACCCACATCAGATGAATGCCTGCAAAGAAGCCCAACTAGACCATCTAAAATAATGTCCCATGCTTAGTCCTTGTGGCAGTCAAGGCTGCAATATCCAAACAACAGAACTGGCGGTCCACTCTCTCCATCCAGCTTGGATATTGCTCTCTCTAGCTGTGCTGAACTACAAGGAGCCTCATCCATGGACAAAATTACGTAGCATCCCTGCCTCAGGACACCCCTGACTCCCTTGTGAGCTGCTCCAACACAGAAATCCAAGAAGAGCCATTTGCAAAGGGGATTTCTTCCTTCTCATCATGCATGCCTTGAGGCAGTGGAGAAAAATGTCACAGCCAAAACCTGGTCTCTTGTGAAGAAGTCTGGATTTGCCAATGCAACAGCTCTCTTCCCCCCTAACACTTGTCCTGTTCCTCTAACTCTGTGCTCTGGAGTTGCCAGCGCAGGGCAGAGATTGCTGCCACTTATCTGCTGGGGAAATCCCTGCCGGGAAGGGTGAGTTGTGGTTTGAGAACTGGCACAGCCGGCATCTGACATTTCCTCGCTGCGGTTGCCCTCACAGGGGGAAGTTGACTTTGGCGGGAGCACTGTGTGTTCTGGCTAACCCAGCTGGCAGACAAATCCCCAGGGACTCCTGGCAGCGCGAACCAGAGCAGCCTGAGGCTGCACTCCCGTGTTCAGGAAAGCCTGGGGCAGAGACACCGAGTCCAGCGCAGAGCCCAGCCTTCACTGCCCCCATAAAAGCCCGAGCCAGCTTACAGTGAGGTTGGTGCCAAGGCTCCTGTACGAAAGGGAATCCAGCTTGTTCAGAACAGCGTCTTCTGTGTCACTGCCAAAGCCCACAGGATCTCGAGTCCAGGGTTAGTCATGCTGCTGGTGGTAGTACACGTTTATGGGGTCTGTTGTTGAGGCTCTGCCATTTACTCCTTTGTTCATTCAAGGAAGTCAAGTTGGCTTAATCTTATTGTGTTAATAGGTCTAAATACGGACATAAAGAACTTGAGCATACATAAGCACAATGAATATGAGTCTCTCATTCATTCCTGTATAGTACACGGTAAATTGCCAGTGCAGTCCTTTCAGCTTACTAACATCTTTAGACTTTGCCTCACAAAGATTACATTCCCCACTCAGCAATTCAACCTCCTTCTAATACTTTTAAAACAGACGAAAGGCCAAGACCCCTAGAGAAGATGCCAAAGATCGACTGGTTGGCCCTGAAAGCAGATGAACAGCAGCAGCCAGTAAAGCAAGCAAACCATGCCAACAGTGGTGCGCTCAGCAAAGGCAGTACAGTCTCTGTTCTGGCACCCACGTAACCCGAACACTTACGCACACAACACAGATCTCTGCAAGGCAACAGCAACTATCTGCTTGGAAGGAGTCTTTGCTACTTGGAACTTTTTCAGGTTTTCTCGATGCTGTGGCTTTTCTTACGCTTCCCTCACCCTTCTGGTCATTTTGGAAGAATAAATTCACTGGAGCCCAGCCTGCCACTCTTACTGGACCCCAGAAAGCTGCAGCAGCTAAAGGCTGGAATGCACTGGATGATAATTTGTTTTCTTTCTAACAAAAAAGGACTTCCATTTCCCTCTGAACCACACTAAGCACACATCAGAAACGAGCATTTGCAAAGCTGAAATCTCAGCATCGAGCATTATTTAAATTTGTAGGGCTATTTAATGATCATCACACACTTGATCCTAACAGTGCAAGTGATTTTCTATCCGAGCATTTTTTTAACCACTTCAAAAAGGGAAACTGCCCCTCCAAATATAAGCACTGCTTGTTATTTTGAGGCAGTGAGGCAAAACATACAGCACATACACCACATTTGGCTTGCTTAGCAGATGTCTACAGATCACTTGATGTTAATTTCAACATAAAAGCTATTATATTTCTGGCCTTGCCCTATTAGTTGTTAAATAATTATTTATGCTTGGCAGATAAATTCTAGGAACGTTGAATAAAGCCCATCAACCCTACTAAACTAACCGTATTTGACACAACAGTTTTCACTCACAGAAGACCCTGGATGTAATATTTGTTGCCTATATGATTCTGCTTCACAACCTAAAAGGCAATCCCATATCTATGTTTAAACATAAACTGCATATAATATGCATTCCAACATTACTTCATAGGCAAGGAATTAGCTTGTCTGGTTCACTGGCATTTACGACTGTGTACTATAGCTAGTTTCAGTTCATAACTCAGTTTATCTAAATAATCTCCTATTCACTTCACAGTTCTGACACGAGTTAATATGTTTTTCCACAGCTGCTTTGGCTTTGCCTATCTAGTTGGCTGTATTTGTGATCAGTTAGGAACCGGTGTGCTGCAGCCTTGACGGCTACAAAACAAAGCAATAATTGGAAACGCAGACCTCCTTTAATTAATATACTTACGCAGCTAACCCTTCTTACATGTGTGCTATTTATACACACTCAGACTGCAATTGTTGTGCATTCTGGTTGAACGGTTTGTAAATTCCAAATAGTCAATCTACGACAAAACTCAGAAAAGGTATTGAGTGCAAGGCCCTGTACGAAAGCCTTTCAGCCAAGTCTTTGGACATCCGTATGTTGTTGTCTGAAGAAATTTAGTTGATGCGCTGTCCTTTGTGAGCATATTTTAGTGTAATTACACTTTCACGTCCTTAACAGACATGTTAGAATTTAAAGATTTGGAAAAATAAGGAAGTTGAGTGTTTCGCTGAGGAGAACTCATTCAATATGCCTATTTCTATTTCATCTGTCGGGTTAAAAGAGCACAGCTTCTCTATGATCGCAGTAATGTACATTATGTCTGCATTTAAGGTTGTGCGCAGTTTATGATTTGTTTGCGTGATAAACTTAAATAAAAATTAGTGATCCAAAAAAAGAGGAAAAGGAATTCATATTGCTTACAGCATGCTACGCTTCCTGTCCTAAAAGCTGCGCAGTATTGTTTGGCACTGTTGACAATTAAACTAAACTCACTAAAGTTACTCAAATGCTTTCAGCTGATTTCAGTGGATATCGGACAGACCCCTTTCGCAGTTGGTGTGCCTCTGTTCTAAGGTACCTTAATTTCAGTGGGTGACGGTGCTATATATTATCAATAGAAAATGTCTAAGCTTAGAGGCAGTTTCCCCCTTTAATTTCCAAGCCAGCCCTGTTCTGCTTCTCCCAGAAAGCCAGCTGCCTAATGAGAGCTAAGTCTTCGCGTTTCTTCCCACTTACACCCCGAACCACCGAGGTGTGAGCCGGCAGCACCTCTGCTGCAGCTTGCTTTAGAACTACAAGCTATTTTGTTAGGCCGCAGTATATGTCAAAATGAGGACCTTAATCCAAGCAGAGAAATCACTGTCAGGTCTGAAGTTTGAGATACAGGAGGAACCTGGAGGCAGCCACTAGAAGGTGTTCCCCATGGCCACCGTTGCTCGTAGCCAAACCAGCCTTTCAGAAATCTCTACAGGAGCAGTGCAGGAATCCACAGGTGCTTCAGGAAGCCAACTGTCACCAGGGCTTCTTGTGCCATTTCTCCCCTAGCACAAGAGACACAAAATGGTCAGTCTTAACCAGGAGCTTGCCATTTAATGATACCCTAAGAAGGACCTAGCAAAGAAAGCTGAGTTCCCCTGTTCGCCTGGATTCCTACATTACAGGCTGCTCTGTGGCTACGGCCTTTATGCATCTCTTCGCCCCATGATGAGCCCTGTCTACACTTGACCTTTGCACATGGAGATTTTAAGCCTCGGTTAAAAATGATCAACAGATGAGAGCTATGGATGTTGTTTCACTTCTGCACCCAGGAAGCAGAGGTTGTGGCCAAAAGCAGGGTTTATTGTAGGGTTGGTTTTACAATTATTATTAATGACAAGCCAATTTCTCTTTGTTGATGTCTGCTGCATGTGATAACGCAATGTTTCCTTGAACGTCATGTCATAAACTAGCAAAGGTGAGCAACTGGCGGGGTGGAAAAAGTGAGGAGGAGACAGAAAATAAAATCATGCACATCAAATGCTATTTATTGAACACGTATGCTTTTTTGACATACGAGTTTGATGTTATTATTTCCTTTGCTTTCTGATAAAATATACCCACTTGTTAAATACAAAATGCATAGCTGGCTAATATAGCACTTTTTCACATGCCCGCAGGTTCCCTTAGATTTGTTAGCTAGAAGCAAATAAAAATATGGAGACCATGTAGCGCAGGGAGGAAGGCAAAACCCTTGCTAGAGCAGGGAACAAGAATCATTAAACCCAACGTTAACCCCACACGTGGCATTAACCTAGGCAAATCTTTTCTCATGCACACCTTTTTCCCTGTGTTGGAATGATACTGCAGCTCTGAGGGAAGCTTTGCAACATCAGCAATTTCTGGGATGAACTTCTAAGATCTTCAATCGCACACCCGTGCTATGAGTTTCATTAACTACTGACGCCATTTCTCAGACGTCCCTAGGTTACTTGCAGGCTTTTCATTTTTAATCCAGTGTTAATAATACCTCACCCTGTGAATAACCATAGGGAATCAAAATATTGTTATTCACGCCAGTGATGATCCCCACTGTCCCCTGAACTTATTTAGGAAGAGGCCAGTCCAGTCCTGAAGAAGACATCCTAGCCATGGAAAGCAGAGGACTGGATAATTACAGTCAAGCATTTTGTCTGGCTGTGATATTGGTCAGTCAAAGAAACTGGCCTATAAACAAGGTTTCAGGAGGTCTAGCAGTGCTGTTATTACAAATCTGATTTTGCAAAGAGTGTGTATTTAACTTGCCAGGATCTCAGTTTGGCTATCCCTATAATTCCAAGGCATTGCCTATTCCCTTCAATGTGATACGGAGTCTGAGGAGAGGCCATCCTCAGACAATCACACGCTGAATACAGAAATGACAAAGAAATGTCCATTATAAGTGAAGTAGGCAGACAGGCAAAACCTCCAGCAGACAATTCGGCTTGATAGTTTCTGTCAGATGATAAAAAGCCTGACTTTGTATATTTTTTTTCTGGTACAGTTTGTTTTTCTTAGGTAGGCACCCTAGCAGACGCTTTTTAAAAATCAGGGATGTCTGTAGCTCCAAGCGCTGTTGCAAGGTTTAACAACAAACCAGATTACCCAGACATGGGTACCTTTCAAATTCCACTGGCATCAATAGCAATTCTTGGCAGGCTGGCACAGCTGAGAAGTGCTATCAGTGCTGCCATTGGGTAAAGTATTGAATTGCTAGTTCACAGAGAAATTAGAGGGGAAAAGATTAAACCTTACAATCTGGGAGTTGTAGGCAGGCCTGTAAGAGTGGCAAACGCCCCTGTACAGATACCAGGGGATACAGATTGGCAGTATTTTAATCTCCAATTAATTAACACTCTCCACATCTACTACCTCTAGCACAAATAAAGTTGCTCAGTGACTTCAATAATTTTGTTTCCACTCCCTACCACGGTTCTGTTTGAGAGAGACCGTGTTTTTATGATGAAGACAATTCAGTGCTGGCCTAAAGCTTCCCAACTTGCTTTGGGAACATTTTCCTTACAAACTGGGATCTGACTAGGTACGTGCCTCTGGCTGCCTGCAGTCTTTCTCTGACTCTACAAATCTCCACTCTCTTTAATCAGGGCATTTCCTCATTTAATGGCTGGGGCAGCGCAGCCTTCAGTAATGAGTAACTTGAGCACTGATTGCAGGACTAAAACACCCACATTCCTACTATTTAACCACAAAGCAAAAAGAATTCAGCAACAATTTCATTCTTCACCAGAAAAGCAGAACCTTTACTTAACCAATTTTCTTGCCTGCTTTTTTTTTTACATCTTTAACAAAAGACTCTAGTTACAGGTTAGAGGCTTATCTTATTTTCATACCTCCAGGGTTCTAAGGTTACACAAGGACTAGCGTGTATGCAGATCAGCATTCATATCGATTCTTTTGTTTCTCTTGCTTATGACCAAACAAGGGATAACTATTACGAGCTTCCTCTCTGCTATTTCTTCTTTTCAGTAACAATGCACTGGCCCTTACAAGTATTCAGCCACAGCATGTCTGCCTTGAAAAACAAAGCTGCTCTCCCCTATCCTCTGTAAATGATTTGAGGAGGTTTACACCTCGGTACAAACATCTGTGGCTACAATTCCACCCCTGCACGCTCGCACTCCATGTTTACAAATGCAAGAACTTGGGTTTAAGCAAAACGCGGCCCTGCGGTGTATCCAAGTCTCTAGACTTTTATGCCCTACATACACTGTGGAATTTCCACTGTGCATACAAAATTATTCATGACAGAAACGTTGAAGGACCACCCTCCCCCTCCCTCTGTGTGAATACCAATGAGAAAAATAGCAAGAGGTTTTCTTTTCCTTCCCGATCATAGGGAGGAAAAGAAATTTAACAACAACGTGTATGGGGGAGGGGAAGGGAGAGTCACTGCAAAATGTTGAAGACCAGGGGTGCGAGTACATACTTGTATTAACATCTTCCATCCCTGGAGCTGCAGTAATTTGCATGACATTATCTACCTGGGATGTTGCTATGGTTATCACCATACATAAGTAATTACCAGGGCAAATTGCACATACAGCGCACAGATTCATGCTGTCAGAAGCAAAGGATCTTTTTATACACTTGAAAATGTAAATGTTTGAAAAAACACTAATTACAAAGATTCCTGATAAGAGAAAAACTTCAAGACTGCTCCTGAGTAATCTATAACGGTTGTTAACTGTGCTTATTGACAACAGTACCCTGAGGGTCAACTCAGACGGTGACCAAGTGAGCCAGACACTGCACAGGCTCAGTAGAAAATCAGTAGAAACAGTTACCAGTAGTAGTAACCAGAAACTAATCAGTAGAAACAGTAGAAAATCCCTGCCCAAAGAGTTTACAGCATGATTAGATGAAAGGTACAGAGCAAGAGAAGCGATGTATCACACAGAGCAAAGAAGGTTGTCAACCTCATGGCATTGGCATGATTATTTTGGGTAGATTATGTCAAGAAAACTTGCTTCTGGCAAGCTAGCCACAAAAAAATGAAAATAAGAGAAGGATGAGGGACTGATGCAGGCTACACACATGCAAAAAAAATAAAATAAAAGGGACACGGTGTTGTGATGAAGCAGTTAGTTGGGACAGGCCAAACCTAAGTCTAATCAAAGGGGTTCTCTGAAAGTTCTCCCACTTCCCCTCCTGCAAAGCTTCTGCTGCTGTTTGCAGGTTGAGATCTGACTGTGCTCTGATCTCTTAACTTCCAGTTTCCTACAGCAGCTGAGACAAAAGTTACAGTTCACCCAAGCTGAAAAGAGCAATTAACACCTTGGCTGAAAGTACAAATACAGGGTATCTAATGCTAGATCATCCAAAATAAATTAGACATAAAAAGTTCATTCTGAAATACTGCTACAATTACATTTCCAATAAAATAACAGCAGCACCATATAAAACCAGCTTGAGCTGCAGTCTATTGGTGTCAATGGAAGTTTTTCAAGAACTGTGATGGAGGTGTTCTGTGCCCTATGGAAAATACAAGGTTTTTTTAAAAAATAGTGCTGCTGCTGCGATCTAAGTAAAGCACATTAGGCTAACTGGAATGTAAAATATAAATCTGGAAAATACAAAATAGTTTTCTGTAATTTAATTTGAGGCGACATACATTAGCCTCATATCCATCCAAACCAATACGTTCTCTGTACAGAGGAATACTATAATTTAGTTATTCTGAATTTACAGAATGTCGTAGAATTGAGGAGACAAATTGTTATATTTTCCATTTCTAGCTTCTCTGAAAAACAAGTTATTTTGCTTACTTAGAAACCATCTGCTTCTCACCGACATTTACCTTTACCTCCTAATAATATTAATAGAGTTATCATCAAAGACCACCATTCTCCCTAACTGAGCTGCAGAATACATTTTTTCAGTGCTGAAATAGGCTCCAGTCCTAGACCCAGCCTTTCACGGTTCTCCCTGGGAAACCGGGCAGTCTGCCACACTGCCCCTGGGAATGCTGGTACTTCCCAACACTCACCACCAGTAAGTTACGCTCGCGTGTGTTTCAGCATCCAGCCCCAGAAAACCATCATTCCCTGATAACAAAGTGCCACCATGAGAGCCGGGACTGCTGAGTTAAATCTACTCTCTCATTCCTCCAGGATGCCTCAGGGGACTATTAATCATAGCTACACGAGACTCTGAAATGTACTTGATTTGTTGATGAGAAAACCAGTAACTGTACCAGTGTTTTACCTATTTACATAGCGATCTCTATGTAAATGGAGCCAAGCTCCATGAGGCACTCCATGGGAGCAGGAAATAAATGAATTTTGCAAAGGACAGAAGAAGAAAAGTATCAGCCCCAGGCATCAGCCAGGATAAGCGTACCTTTGCATGATGGTTAGGAGAGCTGCACAGTTCGTAAAGATTTAGACAACACAGAAGATTTCAAGCAGTTTTGGGGCCTGACTTTTTAACCGAAGATACCTTTGCACTCTAAGAACTGTTAGGTGCTACCTCACTCTTACCTTCACCATATCCTTTCAAACCAAACTACGACTCAGTCTTTAGGTCTGAATCTCATTCTACTTTTAACATGGACTTCAAATGTAAGTAAGAGTACACAAAGGTAAAAAGTAAAAAGGTAAAGAGTACACTTAGAAAGCTACACTATGACACCAAGTGTTTTGACTATTTTAGCAGATAGGACTCGAAAAACATACTAATAGAGATGATATGTTCCGAGAAGAGTTTTGCTCCTGAAAGCATGTTAAGAGCGGGTATTAGCCAGCAGGCAGTCAGAAACATGGCATCCCTTAGGGATCATTTACGTGGCCTCAGGAGAGGCACAATTAATGATGTCCAGAAATACTGACTAAAGATGCAAGACATAAATGTACCCTCATTAGGGTAAATACAGACTGAAGACAAAGTAGGATATGAAACAAGTCCTCTCAGACTTTATCCAGGTAACTGGACCCACATGATGACAGGCATATTGTAGGTCTTAGTATATTTCATACAAAATAGTTTGTTGACTGTAAATATATCAATGAAAGGGAAAGTAAATATGTGAAGAGCAAAATGCAAGATGGAAAAAGTGAGATAAATATTGCTAGATTCAGGGGAAAAATGCTATAAACAGTAAGCAAAGCTCTTTGATTTGCACTGTTTTCCAGCCCATAAAACCCTAATATCTGCCAGCGTTTCATTAAAAGCTTATAAACTACCCAGCATGCCTGCTGCTGCATGAATGTATTGCTAAAAAACATTGTCGATGTTGCAGACCTGGTATTTTACAACGTTTCAAAGAAACCTTATGTGTATGAAACTCAGATGTGTTACTAAAAGAAGCGTGGATTACGAAAATAGCACCTTAAACTCTAAACCTAATTAATATTAACCATTCAGGAGCAGTAGGTTCCTCTCAGCAGAGATGTTCATAGTAATACTACTAAACCAGAAAATACCAGCATCTCAGAAAAAATCATTCAGTATTTTAAGAAACGAGTGTTGTGGATAAAAGGTTTAAGAGAAAACTTTTACCATTTTGTGAATTGGGTAAAAGGAGTAGAAGGCATGACTTTTTACAGAGAATTGAGAGTTGAAGGTGTTTGATGAGGTCACGATAGCCCAGCGGCAAAATCTGTAAATATTAATCTGAGTGATACAAAAATCTGGCAACACTAAGACCGACTGGATCAATGACTGTTTTACTGAATGTGCAGTCTATTCTCGGCATTAAAATGTAAGATTTCAGCGCTGTACGGACAAATAATTGCAGTATCTTTCCTTTTCCACAAAAAGTCATATTGGATCAATCAAATTTTTATTGTTATTACCAATGGTCCCAAACCAAGTCTAGAGGAATCGGAACATTCATGATTTCCCTGCTTTCGTAAGATCACCGCATTTCAGGGCTCGCTCACACTTGAACCCAAACACAGGGCAAAATTAAATTGTTCCGACCGCCAGAACCCATATCCCTGAGGCGAACCTTCCCAATGTCTGGAGGCTTTCAAATGAATGACCGCATCTGCACTTAGCCCATTCTGCATTGCTATTACTGTAGCTTTTCTCACAGAAGCAGCTCCGAATTGCTCGACAACAGAACTTATGGATTCATTTCCCACATCCCTCAAATAACTTCACGTTCCTCTAAGATCAAACAGCAAGCTACAACATTACAACACTGAGGGGATGAAGAAGCAGTAAAACATACCTGTTACTCACGCAAATGACTTATCTCTTAACTAGCGGCACGCTCTAGCAGCACATGGATCAAGAAGGTAAAAATTCAGCACCTCAGCAGAGCCTCACCTCTGGAGTAACATTAGAAACAATACTATAGATACAGGAATCAGGGACAGGAACGTTAGAAGACTGAGACACAAAAAAGGGCTGTATTTGAATTACCGCACAAAAATTAGATTCCTGAATATGCTAATGAAAACGCTAAAAAACTTTTTACAAGTATAGGCTTAATACAAAAAAAATACCAACCCAACAATAAAAGCATTGCATCTCACTTTGTAAACTCAAACACAGTTGGTATGATCAGCTGAACTATTTTCCAGCTGCCACATGCATACAAGAGCTCCCACCGAAACAGCACTGCAGCACTCGCTCGGCTGCGGACGTACAAACACACCTAGAGCACGGTCTGTCCGGGCCTAAAGAGAAGAGCAGCTCACACGACTGAAATGGAAAAGGTGCATTAGTGTTTCACTCTGTCTTGACTTAAGCAACAAACCAACATATTTGACTATTTTAATCTTTGAGATCTGCTACTGTCACCAACGGTTCCAAGGCAAACCCACCGTTAGCCGTGCACGGCTCTCGTTCACACTTTGCATGTGTCACAAAAGGCAGAAACCAGCAAACGTGGAAGTCTGTGACTCCAGGTTTTTGCTGTCATCACAGCCAAGCCCTGTGCCAAGCACGGTTTGTCTGAGCACGAGGTTTGGCTCAAAAGGGTGTCCACCAGGGTAACAACAGTGGGAGGGAGGTTGTGGTTGGGTTCAGCACCTTGCGTGTTAGTGGTCCAGCCAAAGGCCACATCATACACGTGGTTTACGCACTCCGATTCGCTAACAAATCAGACACTGCAATTTGAAACTAGGAGTACCCTCAGGTCCAAAGTACCGATGGACAGACAAGCCCCCGTGGTGGTGCTGAGCTGCACGGTTCGGTCATATAGCTTAAAACAGGACCCCTCAGCAACAGGATCATTAACGTACAACATGTGGCACAGGACAATCCTCCCTAGTAGTGAAGTAAGGATATAACATCAGAAAAGGAAATATACGAGGTGCAAATTTCTCTGTCTAGAGACTTTTACAATCTGGAGCAGAATTAATTGTAATTTCAGGGGAAAGAAAAAACAAAGCATTTTTGTATGCTAAATGGTTTGGGCTTTCTTTCTCCTGCAACTTTCAGGATCTTGAGATAGCTTCACTTACAGTAAACAAACGTTACAATAAATATCCCCTACGAGAGTGCTGACCACCTTTTTTATTTCCCTACCTTTTTTGGGCATCAGCTTGCTGTAACACTCAAGACAGAGCCAGGGGGTTGTGGGTTTTTTTTAACTTATAACCTTATTGTTACATGCCTTGAGAAGAAATCATACATTTGTCCTTCCCCAACTTAACTCAGGACGACAGCAGAGGCCATCAGCCTGATACTCTGGATGAACGAACTGCACCGCACAGACAGAACTGCTCCGCTGCTGTGTGCTGACGTGGCTTTTACCAGCGCTGGACGCGTCCCGCGATACGATGAGAACCGAGCGGAGCAGGACTTTGATTTGCCGAACGGGCTTCTCCGGCTTTTCTCCGCAAACCGCCCGGACCCCGCGGCGGCCGTTGGGCGGCTCGCGCCGCTCTGCAGACGTGGCGCCGGGCCGGGCCGCCCCGCGCCGCCGGCGGCCGCTGCCCAATCGCGTCCCGCCCCCGGCCGGCCGGGGGAGGAGCGGGGCCGGGCGGGCGCGGCGCGGGCAGCGAAGGGGTGCGGGCCGCCGCCTCGGCGGGGCTGTGGGTGCGCGGCGGGGCATGGGGAGCGGCGGCGGGGCCGGCTGGCGGCTGGCGCTGGCACTGCTGGTGCTGCCGGGCGGCCTGGGCAAACCGACGGCGCGGCAGGAGCGGGCCCGGCCCGGCGCCGCACAGCACGAGGACCGGCCGGGCTTCCAGTACGACCACGAGGCCTTCCTGGGCAAGGAGGAGGCGCGGAGCTTCGACCAGCTCAGCCCGGAGGAGAGCCGGGAGAGGCTGGGGTAAGAGGCGCGGGCGCGGGCCGATACGCCCCCCCCCCCCCCCCGCCATCCTTCCTTCGGTCGCGACAGCGCGGCGGCCTGCGGAAACGTGGCAGGGGGAGGGCCCGGCCGGGGAGGGGAGGTCTGCGTGTCCGAGGGGGCGGCGGGGGCGCTCGGCCGAAGGAAGGGAGAGCGGCTGGAGGGAGCTGGGCGCTGCCTGCCCCGCTCCGGCTCCCCGGCGAGCCTGGCCCCGTCCCACGTTGAAGGGGGTGGGTGGAGTAGCCCGTACGCCTCTGCACAGCCGGTTACAGAGTCCAGCCTCCTCGGTTACACTTCTTCCACGGCCCGCTGATTTTGCAAACGAGCAACCACCAGTTCATCACTTGTGCGTTTTTCTCTCCTGCCTTTTCTGGTCCTACAGCAATAAGGCTCTTGGAGCAGCTGCCGTGCGTGGTGCTGTGCCTGGTGTTGGAGAGACCTCACCCGCTGCTGGAGGGCTTTGCTGCTACAGCTCCTCACCTCTGGGGCACTCGCAACCGTGTTAGTTTGAACCAAGTTTACACCATTCCTTTTTCACAGCTCCATTTACCAGTCCACTTGAAGCCATCATCCCACAGCTTTTACACTTGTGACATCTTTGGCCACTGTCTTACAGTGTTGCTCTCGCTTCCATGCTGCTCTTTACGCCAGGAACAGAGTCCATGTTGCCGTATTTTACAGCTTTTCCTTCCTTTACATCTACAGGGAGTCAGATCATTAATTAGAACTAACTTTAGTTAAGGAAAGATCCTTTTATGTATTTACTAACAAGAAAACTGTAAAATATCTGCACGTTCTCACTAAGATGAGCTTTGCCTTTACTCCCCTTCAACAGGGAGTGGTTCTTACGCATTGTATGTCTGTCTAGTTCCATCATAAGCTCTTAGTGCAGTATCAGTGTTATCTCACAGGCTGACCTCTTGATCCTTCTGGAAACTGTCACTACTATTTACCTGTATCTCAAACAGATAAAGTGGTTATCAGAAATGACCAATTTCATCCACATTGTTTCAAGAAGGAGCAAAAGAAACCATGTTCTCAGCATACGTGATCTGTGACTTAGGTTCTCATAAAGTGGACATATCTTTTAAAAATTGTTTTACACTTACACAAGTACAGATGTTTTAATTGGGGATATGATTTAACAATCGAGTTTTAAAGTTCTTACACATGCTAACTCAGCAAGCGTGGAAGCTTAACTTTTAGTGATCTCACTGTGTGCATGTTGGAGACGTGACACAGACATGTTAAACTGCAGCCACAGTCAATAACCTTTTAAATGGAGGTGATTAAAGTGTCCCTCTGAGGACAAAACCACACTGTGGGGTGAACATTGGGCAGTAGAACATGAGACGTGGTTCTTGGGGGGCCTGTGGCACAGTTTCATAACTTTATTTCCTAACCTCATAATTTCAGATATTGTACTGGGAGGCAGAGGGGAGAGAGAATTTTTAAAACATTTCACTTTCTTCTTTTTATTGTGCTTTAATAATCAGATACACTGAGAAAAACAGGTTTGTTACGGGCAACCTCTGCAGTGAGGATTACAAATATTGTCACTTCTCAGGAAGTGAGTGATTTTTAGGAAGAAGACATTTAATGAAAAGCTCTTTTTTAATGCTTTCTGGGAGAAAACAGGAACATGTAGTCTGCTGCTCTAACCAAAGTGCATGCTGCTGCATTTGTAAGTCATTTTACCTTGCTTAGGAAGGGTGGCAGCACATTGGTCATACCAATGAACAATGCTGGGGTTGGAATCCCAGGGCTAGAGGCAGTAATGCAAAGCTACTCTCACCTTCTTCCAGCAAACAAAAAGGAACTAGCTAGTATACAGAAAATGCCCTGCAACTCAACTACCTGCAGCCTCAGTGGAGGAGCAGCTGCACAGTATGATCTTGGTTTGAGATCATGGCACATACCAGCCCATAACTGCGTCATGACCTGGGAGTGCACCTGCCTTTATGACAGATTCCATATCAGGGGCATCCCTTCTCCCTGTCCTCCCACACCGGATCACTCGACAAGGGAAGAAGAATCACATGTTGTCCACCCACGTGCAGTACCACAGCTCACCTGGATTTGGAGAAGCGTGACATAATCCTGGGGCAGCATCCAAGGACTGCATGAAGAGACTGGAGATGGGCTAAGAAGGAGGGGAGTGGGGCTGCAGTCCTCTGAACCTGCTCCCTGCCATTTGTAATGGGCCTGTCATTTTCAGAGAATATAGAAGATGATTACAGATCCTCACAGTATAAATGTTTCTCTTCTTTATGCAGGCCAGAGTGTATCAACATAGAGTTGTACTCACATCAGGTGCGGAGGGGAAACCTTCCTCTTTCAGCCACTTCATAGCAATGATTTCCTTGCCCCAACTTTATTTCATCACCAGATGTCTTTGCAGACTGGCAGCTTAAATGTCTGTAATAACAGGTTGTATGTACCTGTTGCATGTGCCCTCTAGCTCCTTCATTATGAGGTGGGAAATTAATATCTACTGTAATCCCACCTAAGTTAAAGGGATACAGTAAGCTTTCAGGTATTGCACACTCGTGCACGTAAATTCCGTGTATGAGCTAGCGTTTTGTGTCTGTTAACATGTTCCTTGAATTTTTGCTGTATTCCGGAATTAACTATTTAAAATAAAGGCACTAAGGCTTCTCAGACTGACCAATGTACATTAGTTTCGCTACAAACCTTAGAATGATCCTGAGCTGTTTTACAGGTGTAAAAAGTTAAGTCCTTTCCCATGGGAGCCTGTAGCTTCTTACCCATGGGTAAGATTGTCCATTGTGCAGTGAAAGGGACTTGACTCCCCATGAGATTTATACAAAAGAGAAAAGGTTTTCCAGTCAGTTAATTCATACTTCACTACTTCAGGAAGCAAATTCAGCAGCCCCCTTTTCCCCCTGTAGCTCAGAAATAGCATGTTTATAAATTCATATAAACTACAAGACTCACACAAGATTGCGGGAAATTCAGCAGAAGCTGCTGCTGTTATTTGACTGTACTTACCACTTTCATAACTAAGGCTTGGGAGAGACACTGCTTTGCTAGTTGAGTGGTTCCAGTTGGCCAGGGTCGGTTTCTTTGTGGAGAACCAAGATGTCGAATTGCAATGAATATGTAAAAGTGCAGAACATTTACCAGGGTCCTTTGGCTAGCTGGAGATTTAGGAAGCTCACCTGTTGAATCTCAAGTTGGAATTTAGACAAGTCAATTCCTGCTTTTACCGCTCCTTACAAATGTCGTATAACTAATCCATAGGCTTGGTGATTGAGCCTGTGGAGAATGGTCATTCACATTGTCCTGAGTTGGCCACCGGGTGGTCATCAAACTAAGTGCAATGCAACTACAGACAGTTTGCTCCTGTACCACAAGGGTTAAAACAGCTGATGTGTCTAAAGCCAATCTGGACACCCAGAAGAGACATGGTGCCAACTGCCCCAGTTCCAAGCGCAGGGTGCATAGTTTCCCACAGGCCAGTGCCCAGAATATAATACGCTTACCTACAAATTGTTGGATTAAAGCTGCATTCTTAGTTTAGATAAAGGTTTTTATCATCTGGGCTACAGCTGTAGCTGGGACAGAAGCCAGTTTTACAAGCTCAGTCCCAAACTGGTGGAGTTTAGCAATTACAGGCATGCCTTGAGAGATTTATTGCAGAGAACCTAAATGGTAGAGGAGAGCATTGCCTCTTTTTTTTTTTTTTAATATAGTTTTTCAGGTTGTTTTTATCTGCAGCTGTGTACAGAGCTTTTCAGAGATGGAAGTTTCCCTGGGAGCACACCAATACCTTCACTCCTGCTGATTTCAACAGGACTTGAGGCTAGCAGTTTTACAGAGGACAGGGGCTTATAGCCCAGCTGCCAGCAGTGACCGGAGACCTGCTGCAGGCTAGCTATTGCTTTAGCGAGTAACAGACATTCCTGGTAACACAAGCAATATTGCTTTTTTGCTGTGAAAGAAAGAAACAGAAACGGAGGAACAGGAATGGAAGGGAAGACTGTAAATGGTCTACATGCCCAGCATTACACAGTCATATAATTCACTCCGCCCTAGCATCAGTCTGCTGGACAGGCACAGAAGAAACTACAGGTATCCAGGAAATCCTATCTTTTTGCCCCGATTGCCTACAGCAAGCTGCAATACAGGCTTTCTCTCAGGGTGAAGTCAGTGTCTCCTGTGAGCTCAGCATGGCCACTCCCCGTCAACAGTGAAGAACAAGTCCCACTAAGTTAGTAGATACAACCTAAAGGTATTATCTGAGGTACTTTGATCACTAATTTTGATCGTGTGAGTTCCATTTCAATTATTCATAGAAATATTGAGTATATCCCTTAAGATAATCTGCAAAATGCAAGAAAGCCTTAGCCAGTAGGGCAGCTTTATATGTTTTAGGCACTGTGTTTTTGTAGAACATCAGGGCCAGGTAAAGATTATTAAAATTATTAAAGAACTGGCTTGACGGCCGCACCCAAAGGGTGGCTGTCAGTGGGTCCATGTCCAAGTGGAGGCCAGTGACAAGTGGAGTCCCTCAAGGATAAGTACTGGGACTGGTCTTGTTTAACATCTTCACCAGCAACATGGACAGTGTCATAGAGTGCACCCTCAGCAAGTTTGCTGATGACACCAAGCTGTGTGGGGCGGCTGACACGCTGGGGGGAAGGGATGCCATCCAGAGGGACCTTGACAGGCTGTAGAGGTGGGCCTATATCAACCTCATGAAGTTCAATAAGACCAAGTGCAAGGTCCTCCATCTGGGTCGGGGCAATCCCAAGCACCGATATAGACTGGGCAGTGACTGGCTCGAGAGCAGCCCTGAAGAAAAGGACTTGGGGGTGCTGGTGGACGAGAGGCTCAACATGAGCCGTCAGTGTGCACTAGCAGCCCAGAAGGCCAGTCGTATCCTGGGCTGCATCAGGAGAAGCGTGGCCAGCAGGTCAAGGGAGGTGATTCTCCCCCTCTACTCCACTCTCGTGAGACCCTACCTGGAGTACTGTGTCCAATTCTGGAGCCCCTACTGCAAGAGAGATATGGACGTGCTGGAACGTGTCCAGAGAAGGGCCATGAGGATGATCAGAGGGCTGGAGCACCTCTCCTATGAAGACAGACTGAGAGAGTTGGGGTTGTTCAGTCTGGAGAAAAGAAGGCTCCAAGGAGACCTTATAGTGGCCTACCAGTATCTTAAGGGGGCCTACAAGAAAGCTGGTGAGGGACTTTCTAGGATGTCGGGTAATGGTAGGACTAGAGGGAATGGATTAAAACTAGAGATGGGACGATTCAGACTGGACGATAGGAAGAAGTTCTTCACCATGAGGGTGGTGAGACACTGGAACAGGTTGCCCAGAGAGGTGGTGGAAGCCTCATCCCTGGAAGTTTTTAAGGCCAGGCTGGATGTGGCTCTGAGCAACCTCACCTAGTGGGAGATGTCCCTGCCCATGGTCCCTTCCAGCCCTAACAATTCTATAATTCTGTAAAAATTGGACTGACATGCAGTTTGTTTTTCTGTCAACTCTTAAGGATGCTGGTCTATTTTTACAGGAAGATTGTGGATAGAATAGATGACAACAAAGATGGCTATCTCACAACAGAGGAATTAAAAAACTGGATTAAACGGGTACAGAAACGCTATATCTATGAAAATGTGGCCAAAGTTTGGAAAGACTATGATCTAAACAAGGACAATAAAATTGCCTGGGAAGAATACAAACAAGCCACATATGGTTATTATCTAGGTAAGACAACATTTTCAGATTATATGATCAAAGACTATTGAGATTATAAGCCATGATTTCATGCTTTACAGTCAACAGGAGTTTGGTGTCACATTTAGGACCTTGAAAATTGCATTACATTTTATAGATGCTTAGAGGTCAAAAGTGCTTCTTAGTATTGCAGCCATTTCCACATGGGTCACCAGCACACAGAAGGTTTTGTAGAGATTATTAAATGTACTGACAAAGATGAATTAAAGTCTCCTCTAGTTAGAAATATGTTGGGTTTTTAATATTAAAAATGATACTTTAACTAAAAAAAAAATATATTGCAAGATTAACCAGTGTTTGTTAATTCAGTGTCTCTAAAATCTCAAGAGTCTGGATGCTAAAAATTTAGGCTGGGTCTAAGCTATAGCAAAGTTCTTGCAAAATAACATGCTTCAGACTGTGGTAACTGCAAATGAAAATCCTTAACAAATCAGGCAAAAGCAGCGCGTATTAAAAAAATATACCTGAATCTTCCCCACTCCCCCCCTACGTTCCCTTTGCTTTTTACAAGTTAATGAAGGGAAAGGAGGAGAAGAGATCACTTAAGCCAAAGGGCAATGCTGACAGAACAACAAATTGACAAATTGTTATTAATTGACCATTTATACTGGAAATGAGAAGACAATACCTACCTACCATAGAGGCAGTTCCTGGAGCAAGCTCCCAGTAGCAGTAATAAGTACAAAGTCTACTTTAGATTAAAGTGGATCTTACTACATTTGTGGAAGGAAATATTTTGACACGCAGTCCCTGCAGCAGTATCCCAGGGAGCCCTTCTCAGCTCCTTGTCTTTGCTCTCTGTAATCCCCAAGATTGAGAGAACAGCTACTCCACTGTGGTCTTGTGTTAATGCACGCTTAAAATTCCCATCTGTGATACCTGGCCTAGTCTTTTTCAACTGTGTTTTTCACCCCAACATGTGAATTGTGAAATTGTTACGAGTATTTTTCATTTTTGAAGTGAGTTTAGTGATCCTATTTTAAAAATTATATCAAATACCATTCATGTTATGCCACTGAACACCCTGAAAAAGTGTCATTGTTTTAAACTGAAAATAATTGTTATGTTCCCTGTAGCAGAGGCGTAGCAGTTAGATGGTTTCAGTCAGTCTGCCAGCTTCTGAAATGACTTTTCTTTGGTTTACTTGCTTTTTGGAACTGAAAAGTTGTGTAGAACATACTGATTCCTAAGAAGAATAAAACTTCTGTGAATGAAATCTACCCCAAATACTGCCTAAGCAATGCTTGTAAAAGCAGATTTAAAAAAAAAAAATCTATGAAGAATAATATACAATACTGCAAAATCCATTATCCTGGATTCCAACAGAAAGCTTACTTAGACATTTACCTATACTACTCAGTCACCTTTAAAAAAAAAAAAAATCAAACCAGGTGTTTGAATTTAAAACTTCAAAGGAAAGAAGTTCCATTTTAGCACAGCAGCTGTTCTGGCAATAAACCTTTGTGTTTCTAGACTCTTAACAGCAGATTGGGGTACTTGGTTGTGGTAATATGTTTTAAAAAGAACACAGTTTTGAGATCGTCCTGATTAATTTGCAGAAAATCCAGAAGAATTCCAAGATGCAACTGATCAGCACAGTTTTAAAAAAATGCTGCCCAGAGATGAAAGACGATTCAAAACTGCAGATCTGGATGGAGACTTAGCTGCCACTCGTGAAGAATTCACTGCTTTCCTTCACCCAGAGGAGTTCGAGCACATGAAAAACATCGTTGTCTTAGTAAGCAGAGCAAAACCAATGACATTTTTACTTTTATTTTTTGGATGAGCTGTGAAATGCTTCTCTGACCTTTCCATGCAAGGCTTTAAAAGAGACACACATAATAGCCAAGTGGGGAACAGAAAGGGATGCCTTTCATGAAATTCACTTGATTTAGATCTCTCAATATAAGAAAGACTTGTTAAATGCACTTAGACAGCTTCTAAATGGGATTAAGAAACAGTCTTGGGCCCCAGACTTAGACCAAAATAAAAAGAAGGGTATGCTGGCATGCTGCAGTTAAGTGTTTGATGCAAGCTTATATCTGCCCCTAACTTAAAACTTAAGCACGGTGTCCAGTTCATTCACGCTGGGAATTTTTTCAACATGAAAGGACATTTGTATATTCATTGCATAAACAACAGTCACACTGGAGTCCGTGAGAGTACATTTGCCTCTGTACAAGGGCAGGTCAAGGCCTTACAACGTGAAATGATCAGAGGGGCGAGTAGCCATAATGGTTAGTTCTCTCTTGATTACTTCGATGCAAAACTATTTTCCAGGAAACCTTAGAAGACATCGACAAAAACGGGGATGGTTTTGTGGATCAAGATGAGTACATTGGTAAGTGTTGGGATTTGTTTCTTATATCATCTCTGTCTCTTTTGTCCACCTTCACTCAAATTTGCAGCGGTAGTAACAACCCAAAAGATAAACGTTTCTGTGTCTCCAGTTCAACTATTTTAAACCAACCATCCAACCCAGAAGGTGTAATTTCATTTTAGGCAGACAGCAACGTCACCAGTAAAAGGTTCCTCACACTTTACAGCATAAGATTCTCCTCTTATTCTCATAAAATTTGGTTAAGAGGGTCTGGAATAGTGTTTTTCATGACAGGAATACTCTCTGTATACTTGACCGTATTAACAGCTTTTTGAAGGCATTGTTTAGAAATGCAAAAGGATCAGAAAGTGAATTAGTCTCTTCCCAAGTCTGAATGGTACTTGAATATGCAAAATAGCTGGGAAGCACACATTGCCAAAAAGCAAATTCACCTTTTTTGGACTATTTTCCTAATTTAATTAGTAAGTAAACCCCCACACTTCTCTAATGATTTGTATGGTGATGCCATTATGTTTCTTCTAGAAATGTAAGATGCATTAAAAATGAACTGTGTAAAAATAGCACTAAGGCTTAATATTCTCAGAGAAGTTGTGAAGTGTGTGAAAGTCAGCTGTGCGTTACCTCAGTGGCAGTAAGAGAACAAAATGGGAAACATCAACAGCAGATCAGTCCCAGTTAATTTGCACAAACTTCAGTCACACCAGGCAGTTGGCTGCTGTCTTGCGCTTAGGCCTATGAAGACAAAACAGAAGCGGGACTGGAGATCAGCAGTACATAATATGTTTTAGCCTTTTGAATCATTATGCTGATACCAAAAGCTAACTTCTCCCACTACACTCACTTTGATGGGTTTTAAATCAAGAAAGTAACACTAGGAAAGCATTAGTGTAAACTCAGATGAATCTTTCTGTTTCTAGTGGTGCTATAAAGATCACTTCACATATAATCAGGAACAATATACACACATTAATTAATGGCAGGGGGTTTCTATTCCTTGTAAATTATATTTAGCTTCAGAATGTGAATGCTATTCATTTATGACTGAAATAACAGAGCAGCATAATTTCCACAGTAATTTCAGTTCATTCAGTGACATTACCTACGTATAATTATAAGATAATTGTCAACATTTGTTACCATGTGAATGCTGGTTTTTCTTGTCTTCTATAGATAGGAATGTAGAATGTTCTAGTCACGATCACCCCACATCGGCAAGGATGATAAAAATCAAATTGACAGGACATGTCAGTTGCTTCAAATAAACAATATAATTTGCACTTTAAAAAACGAAAAAAGGAAGTGAATGTGTTGTCTGAAGTTTTCTTCATGAGTTGTGGAAAACTATGCTTAAAATATTCCCTTAAAATATTCCCACTTCCCTTTTTCAGGTGTAATATTTTTTATTTTTGATCAAGCTGGGGTTAAAAAACAAACAGAAAACCATATCTCTTTGGTAGTTTATAAGGAACAACAAAAAGAAGTAAAAAAATTTCAGTCTCTAGATTGGGTATTTGATGGGGAAATGTGCCAAAGGTTGTAGAGTGATTCTTCCCTCCTCCTCCTTCCTTCCTCCTATTTTGTCTTTTATAAAGTTTGGCTTAGATTTTACAGAAGCAGCGGAGCAAAATATCCCTAGTCACATTAAGCTGTGAGAACTATATTCTTATTGTGCCTGAGCAAGTAACAGAGGATTTCAGGGACACTGTGGAAAGTTGTACCAATAGAGAACTTCAGCCTAGTGAGCACACTCCCACTGAAGGGTGGGGGGAGCTTATTCCTAGATTTGAGACCAGCATTTATACTCCCTATAGATACCAGCCAGCCTCTGGCCCTAATGCCATCTACATGGAGTGGACTTTTCCTTAGCGCTTCCTTGAAAACTAAACCCACAAGGCAGAAGAGTAGTATCACAAAGCAGGTTTTAGTTATAAACAGAAAAGTGGAAGACTTGAGGAATAAGAATCCCTGATGAGCAGGAGACAATTGATTGGCCACAGTGACTAGAAGAATAAAGTAGACACACATAATTTGGAAGACCTATGCTGTAAAGAACAGATACAAATCACTGGCTTTTAATAATCACTGCTACTCTCCCAACCCTGTTTATACAGATAGCCGCTGCCACTGTGGCATTCTCCTACTGATGCTTCTTAAATATAGCACAGGACTGATGTACAGAACATGTGTACGTAATCTATGCATCCTATGTCACAAATGGTACTCCATCCCAAGGAACCAGTCTATGACAAGTGCACTGCCTGTGGTTTCTCACAACGCACCACTGATTAATGACTTCTCCGGGTCTGTTCTTTGTAGAAGAATGCCTTCTAGTAGAGCATGCTGCAGCACTGCATGGTTAAAAAAGGACTCATCTACTAAGATGAATTTCTCTTACATAGACCTCTCTAAAAGCAGGACAAAAGCATTCAAGTTCCATTTAGCAATTTTTGTTTTCCTAAATTTCCTCTGTGCCTTTTTTCCCCTTAACCACTCTGGTGGCTGGAGTCTGATCTTATTCACAAAGACATTTAGTGGCAGGGACAAGATTAAATTGCCAAGTTCCCTTCTCCCCATGCGATTGAGCCCCGCACTAAAGCTTATGATTGCTATTTAACTAAAGATCCTTAAAGATTTTTTTTCATTCTGAAGTTCAGTGGATGATGGCCTTTGGACAGGTTTACCTCTCATGTTAGCCTCACCAGCACAGTTACAATACAAGGGTAATGCAAGAATGGACAGAATCACCAGCAGTAAAGAAATAGGCCTGAGAGAAGATACACGCAGCTACTCTGTCCACAGCCCACATTTCATTTTTTGTACAAAGAAACACTGTGCAAAGATTGAAAAGCTTAGTCTTCCTCCGAGGAACACTGTGCAAATGTCTTTAGTTTGTGCGTATTTTGCAAATTAACTATAATTCGAGTGAGACCTTTATTTCCTCTCCAGCTGATATGTTTGCAAATGAAGACGGTGGACCGGAGCCTGACTGGGTGATTACAGAGCGTGAACAGTTTTCGGATTTTCGTGACCTCAACAAGGATGGAAAGATGGACAAAGAGGAGATTCAGCACTGGATTCTCCCACAAGACTATGATCATGCACTAGCTGAAGCCAGGCACTTAGTCTATGAATCGGATGTAGACAAGGTACTTAGTGTTCTACTATACCTTTTAAAAAAGTTGTATAAGATGATGTGTTTTTTTTAAACTTACCAGCTTGCAAGAACTTTTCGTATTAGTACAGTTTAAATGGAATTTTAGAGGCTAGAATTGCTAGTGCATGAATGTATCAATGCCAATTTCAGCTGGTAGGGTTAGAATCACAAAGTAAAAGTAGTAAATACAGGTTATCAGCTCCCAAAGTCCCCTTGTCTTTCATTTGGTTGGATAAGAAATTATATATCATCTTAAACCTGGAAATTTTTAACACAGTAGAAATACTCTTTTTCCTTTCAAGAACAGTCATGGCTTTTGTATGCTAATTTAGATGGCAAGAGAAAAATAAAAGACACATTAAAAAGGAGGTAGCAAAAAAACCCCCATTTCTTATAATCAAACATACATCTTTGACTTTAAGACTGTCTCAATACATCCACTTCCTTTAGTTTGGGAGATTAATGGTTCAGTAGATCCCAGATGGTGATCTTCAGAAATGTAATGTAAGCAAAATTGGAACCTTAAAAGCCAAAACACTCTCACATAGCAAGTGTGTAAATTGCTAACATAAGCAACCATCTTCGACAAAGTACACCAGAGGATTTTCATTTTTACTGTCAGGAAGGCAAAACCAAACCTAACCACTGCGTACCAGATAGCTCACTGACAAACAGTACATGGGTTAATTACAAAGAACTTTCAATTAGCAGTTTGACCCAACTGAAGCCAGTGTGACTTTTGTCTTCCACTGGGGTCCAAATTTCACTCACCGGGACAGCCACAGTGATTCCCGAACCTGCAGTCTGCTGCTTTGAAGAACTGTCTATTTCCCAGGGCTCTTGTAGGGCTGTATTGGTGTCTTTTGCTTAGCTTTGAAAATGTTCTTACAGAGATTTTCTTTTCCTTCCACCAGGATCAAAAACTAACAAAAGAGGAGGTTCTAGACAACTGGAATATGTTTGTCGGAAGTCAAGCTACTAATTATGGGGAGGACCTCACAAGAAACCATGATGAACTATGATACAGTGTACCGGCCAGTATGCCACAGACCTATTCTCCACTTCACTGAAATCACTGTGTCCATCCCCTCTTTTTGGGAAGATGGGCAAGGGACACACTCACAACTGAATGACTTGCATTAATATATTTTTAACATGCCAGCTTATTACCTCAGAAACTGCATAGAAATAGCTTTTTACTCTTTTCACATGGTTAAATGTAATACCTAATTACTACAGTTTTATTTTGGAGAAAATAGAAAGGTAACTTTTCTTAATAGATTAGAGCCTGACCTGGAAAAGGCACTTCTAAAACATAATTGCAAGGATCTTTAGAGTAATGAAATATTTTCTTCAATTACCTGTTTTTATTATAGTGAAATGCAGCTAGGATTAGAAAGCAACCTAATGTTTAAACCGACTAAGTTATTTGGTCGTCTGTTTTAATAGCATATAACAATTTAGAGTTATACTTTGACCCTCCTATCCATAGAAAAGGTTTGACACAACAAGATCCACAACCTTTTTCTCCACGCCGTTGTTTTTTCTCTGCCAGTTTGGGCCGGAGGTGGAGAGGAAGGTATCCAGCAGCCCCCTGGTTCATAGCTTTACAAGTGCAACACGTACAACTGGCCCTTCTCTCTAACCCCCATCACAGTGCAGAGACAGCACGCGTGGCCCAGCACCCTGTGCCGGCATTCCTCAGCAAGGGGTGTAGAGTTCATAGTGACAGCTGCTCCTTCTGACAGCAGAATAACGTACAATTGTTTGTGGGCTGTTGGTTGTGCCGTTTCCTGGGAGGAATTATGCCACATGGAGCATAATTTATCTCATGCTTTTCGCACTTTACCCAAGCCATACTCTTGTTCACACAGTGTGAATGGCAGCAGTTCTGTGATGGAGAAAGAATGAGACATATCACCCCTCTGGGCCTTCTGTCTTCTCTACCACATAAGAGGACAGATTTATGTGGCTAAAGTTCTGGTTTTGTATGTATATACGTATAAGTACGTGTTACTGAAGCCACTACATGAAGACAGCTTTCCTCCTAAAGAAAGGGGTAAGCTTTCCACACAGGTGCTTTCTTTTTTACTGTATAATGTGAGCTGTTACATGTATATTTTTATATACTCAACTTAGATAATTTTGGTTGTTTTTAAATGTACTGGTCTTAAAATAAGCACAATAAAACCAATAATTCTTTTTGATACTATGAAGGTGCAATAACACTAAAGCACTACTACACTAATACTAGGAGATTAGGGCTCCACAACACAGCTCACTTGCAGATTCCTTGAGGGTTTGGTGTACAGCATCGCACACTGGTGATCACACAACCGTCCAGAGAGGAGCTTTGAGACTCCCAGGTTGTGATATACTTCAACAGTTTAACAAGTTTGTGAAAATCGTCATGAGACAATGCAGAACTGTGACCTGCATAAACATGTCATTTTTGTACAGTCATATAAGAACTGTGGTGAAATGTTTTACATCTTCCAATTGAAGATAATTAAATCTAGGTATTAGAGTCTGGCAGAGATTACACGTTCTTGCTAATACAGTTATTAAGCTTTTTGTGTGCGCTTCTTATGACATTGCCAGAAATGTCTGTGAAAAGTCCCTACCTCTTCCACTAACATACAGTAGGACAAATGTCATAAGACATAAGCGAACTGGTTTTGCTCGTCCAGTACCCTTGAGTTAAATCCCTAAATGCAGTGTTATCTGAGAAGCAATAAAGTTGTATCTTGGCACATGTGAAAGATTATCTGTTTTGTTTATGACTTGGATTTTGAAAGGTTTATTGTCTTCAATAATCCTAACAATCTTGAGAACTTTTTTTTTTTTAAAGTAGTCCTTTTCATGCTACATTTTAACATTGTTATATTTTAGTAGCAGAATTGCAGTACTCTTTCTGCACTCAGATTATCTTCTGTTGTTTCAGGAAACAATACCTCAAAAGACCTCAAAAAAGCTTGTTTCCTGCAAGTGAAACTGCTCAGACAGGATACTCAAGCCAAGGATTTTCACTGGAGCCCAAGGGAAGGTTGTTTGCTAACTCTTGTTGAAATTCAGTGGGAGTTGGGTGCTGAGACACTAAGCATTGTTGCCTTCAGCTAAACATGACACTTCCAAATCCACTGCGTTCTGCGTTCTGTCCCAACAAAAAACTGCATCTGAGCTCTGACAAGCAATCACATTTTCTTCCATGTTACTCAATGAATTTGGAATAGAATTAGCATCAAACGAGAGCAAAATCATGTTCCCATGTAATCCTTGGAACACATGGGGCGTTTTCCAGTATAAAACTATACTCACATGAGTAACAATGCTAAAATCAGAGGACTTACTCATGCAAACAGGAACTGGAAATTTAGACCCATAGTATTTTACTGTAAAATTTTTTACAGGAAGAATGGTACTCAGGTAGACTGTATCCAGCTATGACAAAAGCAAACATGCCAACTAGAATGAGGTTTACAAAAATCAAATTATTTGTCAATAACAGGTAATGGGGTCATACTAAGATTAGCAGCTTTTTTATAAAGCAGAATACAAAAACATTTTTATCACTGATGTGATTTCACTGTAAAGGCTACCCTCTTTCTGCAGCTCTTCATAGTGTTTCACTTACCAACATTCAGTAATGCGCAGTACATTTTATGCACTAAATTTTCCTTTCAAGCTCAATGCACTAAGGAAGAGTAACTCCAAAAGAGACTAGAGCTTCTGGGTTTAAATTTAACACTATTTAAGGAAAGCAAACCTTTGCTAGGGGATATAACTGTTAACATTGTGATTTTTCAAGCCTAAGGTTTCTAATGGGGTTTGACTGTTCCAGAGATAACATTTGTTTTCCTAGGTAACATATTTCAAGTCATATTATGAGCAACCATTACAAAATTTTAGTGTAATGTGAAATACTGTAATGTCAGATAGCATTATTTATCTGCTTAATATGACTAAAACCATTAATTGCTGGGAGCCATACTTCATCCCAGCAACATGAAAACCCATTTTGTGCCTATCTTGTCAGTTATTGCCGATTTTCTTAATGAATTGTGACGTAGTGAAATTCTGTTGGGAAACGTGTTTATATATTTCCAATAGCAGGTTCTGTATGTAACTCTTATTACATAGATCCTCCATTAACTCAATGTTTTCATTATGCCTATGCCACAACATATCAAACGTACCTTACTTCGATATCTGGAATAGCCATTATTATTGCACATGCAGTTTTAATTATTAGAGTTGATGAAATGAACTAAGTGGCTAATGTTCTTTGTCTTATATTTCCATTTAATGATTCAATCAGGTTAAATCTATCTCCTGTTCCAATCAAGGTACTGTACATAACTCCCTGAGGAAAGGAGAATGCAGCTCATCCTGATCTAATTACACTGACACAAGTATCTTACAGTAGTTGCGTAATGCTTTACTGTTTGCAGTGCGGAAGTTGATCTCGATCCCGGTGAAGTTAATGGCAGAACTGCTAGTCCCTATATAGTGGAACTAAGGCCTTTGCCACCCAAAGGCAAGCAGAACGATAGGAGGGTGTGACATGAGGTTAGAAATAACCTTAGGACCATCAGATCCTGATCTCCTTACTACTGAACACTAACTTTTAGAAATTTAGGCGGATTCATACCCATGTAAGATATTTAGGGCATAAATCTAGTTCATGGAAGACACTGTCTAATGTTTTACTGGTCTGTTCAAGTAAACTTAGCCATTTTACTGAGCGGTGGTGGCGTCACTGCTTGGCAGCACGTTACCATTAGCAAATGGAACTAGTTTTACAGGGGGGGCAGAAGGAGACACAGAAAACATTTCAAGGCTGAAGATTTTGCAAAACCTGACTCAGCTTGTAGTCAAACACTTGGAATCATCCACCACTAATCAGCAGTGGTCTCTTTTCATTACTCCAATTTAGTGTGTGCTATATTCCAATTAATA